>NC_057810.1:225319325-225596383 GCF_018294505.1 Triticum aestivum | reverse complement strand
TGCGCCTCGCCTCTGTCGCACGAGCCGCCGTCCGCCTCCTCGCCGTCCGGCGCCGATTGCCGCCTTCCCCAACGCCGGTGCCCCCGCGCCTCCCCTCACCGGCTCCGCCCGCGGCCACCGGAGTAGAACTCCGGCGACTAGAGCCGCCGCGCCTTGGAGGGCCGGACCTCCCCTAGCTTGCCTCGGCTCGCCGCCCCTTCCATCTCCGGCCGCCGCCTTGCCGTGCCCCAAGCGCCGCCGCCCTGCTCCCTCCTCTCCACGTAGCCCTCGTCGACCTCCTGCTCCTCCCCGCGCCGCGAGGACCTCGATGGAGTTTGCCCTCGCCGGAGCTCCGGCCGAATCCGAGGGAGTGGATCAGATCCACCACTCCGTCCATCCAAACGCGCCTCCCCCACGCCCGGATCTCCTCTCCCGCACGTCCTCGTCACGGGTTGACTTTTCGCGAGGGTATAATTCTGCTAAGTCCCTGTAAGTGCATCTAGTGCCCCTTAGTGATTTTGGTGTATTGAAGACTTATAGGTTAAGGGACTAATGCGTTTGTGAGTGTACACAGGTCTATAAGTCTATGACGAGTTTGATATTTACAGAGAAAGTCGACCCCTAAAAATGAAGTTCTTCGACTGAAGACTTTGATATTCTGAAGATATTCTGAAGACTTTGAAAGTGAAGAAATTGGTGTGACCTTGAAGACTTGGTATTCATTTGTGGAACATGAAGAGTGAAGACTTTTGTTTTCGTAGTTTCATTTTCTCTTTCTTGAGTCATAGGAAACACCGTACTGTTAAAGGGGGTCGAGGAAATAGTAAGGAAAAATTTCCATGTGATGCTCAACTCAAAATCCTACACCTACCAATCCCTTCGAGTGAAGCCTTTGGAAATCTCATACAGTTCAGTCACTTTCTTCAGTGACAGAGACAAAGTTCTTCTGGTCGTTGATGAATTTGTTCTGACTGAGGAGTTAGGAATTCGCCAGTGCGAATTGCCTACACAGTGAGGAACATGATAGCCCTGAGGAATTTGAGAGTCAAATTTCTAACCGTTGCTGTGCTGCGCGCCAGCTGTCCCAAAATATCTTATCCACCTAACGGTCATATCATTGAAGGGCATTTATGTCTTATCATGTCGGGCTGCTCCTAGGCTATAAATAGCCGCCCCCTACAACCACTAGCTGGTTGGCTGCTCCGAGAGAACTTGACACATGTCATTTGAGAGCAACCCATCCTCCGAGGACTTTGAGCGAAAATCATCGAGTGAGGAAAACCCAAAACCAAACCCCTACAAACCCAAAGTGATTGAGCATCACTGAAGAAATTGATCCTGCGTGGATCCGACGCTTGTTACCTTTGAAGATTGTGCTTCTTCCAGACGGTTAGGCGTCATGGTCTAGAGCATCCAAGAGGAATTGTGGATCGCCGAGTGACCAAGTCTGTGAAGGTTTGGAAGTCGCCTGAAGACTTACCACGAGTGATTGGACGAGGTCTGTGTGACCATAGTTCAAGGAGAATACGGTGAGGACTGGGTGTCCTGAGCTGCGTGCTCAGCGACTGGGTGTCCGGGACTGTGTGTCCTCGAGTTTAAATACTCAGCCGCTCCAACCAGACGTACAACTGAGACAGCAGTTGGAACTGGTCTACCAAATCATTGTCTTCACCAACCTAACTGGTTCTATTTCCTCAACCCTTTCATTTCCTCATTACTGTGTTGAGTGTTTGTTCATATCTGTGTTTGAAGACTTTGACTGAAGACTTTCTCAATTTCCTCAGTTCAATTTCTTCAGTCTGTTTGTCTTCATCTTGTGTTATCCTGTGATTACGCTTTCTGTACTCTGTGCTAGTCTTCATTTCATTATGATGACCATGCTTGTATTCTGTTATGCTTACTTCTGAGTACTTATTCCGCTGCAAGTAGTTCTTCGCTAAGGAATTTCCTCATTGGCAAATTCCTCAGTGAAGAATTCATAAAAATCGCCTATTCACCCCCCCCCCTCTAGTCGATATAACGCACTTTCAATTGGTATCAGAGCAAGGTACTCCCTTGTTCTGTGTGATTTTGGTTTAACGGCCTGGAGTTTTAGTTATGTCGACCGCAGGTATGATCAAGGTCTCGGCTGGGTGTCCCAGCTTTGATGGGACGGACTACCCCTACTGGAAAAACAAGATGCGAATGCATCTTGAGGCAATTGACAACGATCTCTGGTATGTTGTGGAAAATGGTGTTCCCTCTGTCTCACCCTCACTGAACACTACCGATGTGAAGAGATTCAAGCAAATCGATTCTCAAGCGAAGAATATCATATGTGGCCATCTGAGTAAAGGACAATATGGAAGAGTGAGTGCTTTGGAAACTGCTAAGCTTATCTGGGATAGGCTGTCCAAAGTGAATGAAGGATTCTCAACTCAGCGTGACTCTCGAGTTAATGTTCTTCGGAATCTCTTCAACCGCTTCAAAAGACTCGACAACGAAAATGTCCAACAAACCTTTGATCGCCTCACTGACATCTCAAATGAGCTTCAAGCCCTCGGTGCCACTGACATCACTGACCATGAGGTGGTGAAGAAACTGTTGAGATCACTTGATCCCTCATTTGATACTCTGGGACTAATGATACAAGAACAGGCTGACTACAAGTCTCTTGATGGTGCCGATATCCTCGAAAGGCTAAATACTCACGAGTTCCAGCTTGCCGAAAAGAGAGATCTCTATGGTTCGAGCTATGGCAAACCACGTGCCCTGAAGACCAAGGTTGTGTCTGAGTCTGAATGTGAGGATTCTGGTAGTAGCCTTGGTGATCCTGAAGAATTGAGCCAGGAGCTAGCACTGCTCGTGAAGAAATTCCAGAAGTTCTCAAGACGTGGTCGCTTTGGAAAATCCTCAAGAAGCAGTGATTCCTCATCAAGTGACTATAAGAGAAGGCTGTGCCACAAATGCAAGAAACCTGGTCACTATATTCAAGATTGTCCTTAGTGGGAAAAGGAATTGAAGAAGAAGAAATACAAGGATTACAGTTCTGATGATGCGAAGAAGAAGAAGAAATCGTTAAAATCTTTGTCATCAAAATCCTCGAAGTCTTCATCTCACAAGAAGAGCAGCTCCAAGAAGGCTCGGGCATTCATTGGCAAGGAAATGGACTCTGAAGCTGAATCTGAGGAACATGAGGAAGAGGAGGCGTCTGAAGAATCCGAATTTGGTGTGGCGAGTCTGGCCTTCGCTACTGCTTTCGTTAGCAAGTCCATCTTCAACACTGAAGAAACTAACCCCACCGACAAGCCTGATGAAGATAATGATGACTACGCTCCCACCTATTGCTTCATGGCGAAAGGTGCAAAGGTACTCAAATACACCTCCTTTGAATCTAGTGAAAATGAATCTAATGAGGATCTCAAGCCCAGCTACTATAAACTTGCTAAGATTGCTGTAAAACAACAAAGGGCTTTTGAAAAGGTTCAAAACATGCTAGACAAAAGTGATGATATGTTGGGTGAAGAAATGGATCGCACTAAAGCCCTGACTGAAAATCTTCAGAGACTTCATTCTAGGTTTGATAACCTTCAAAGTCATCATAACACTCTCTTATCTGATCATGAGAAACTTTCTTATGAATTTCTTCAAAGAAAGCAAGATCTTGAGAAGCTAAGAGTGAGTTATGAAGATCTTCAGAAGGAGCGCGATTCATTACTAGCTCAACAAATCAACGCTTCTCAGGAAGAATTTGTTCCTCCATGCTTAAAGTGCATTGAACATGAATCTGCTAATTCTTCACCTGAATGTTCAAATGCTTCAACTGTTACAAATTCTTCACCTGCCTCTGCTATCATTAATTCCTCATCTGAGGACATTGTTAGTTTCACTGACGATGCAGGGCTAAAGGAATTGTACATGACAGGCATGTACAAAAGCCTCAAAGGGCATCAGACTCTTTGTGATGTGCTTAAAAAGCAGATCCTCAACAGAAACCCTAGGAAAGAGGGTATCGCCTTTGAGAGGAAACTTAATGCTGATGGAACATATTGGAAGCCTGAGCAGTACCCCAAAACCTCATGGGTTGCTGCAAAGGGACCTCCAGTTGATCCATCTAACTTATCTGGCTTTACATGTGAATCTCCTCATTCTTCTGATGAGTCATTTGACTCCAACTATAAACTGTTCAAAAATCAGAATGTTGAAGTATTTGCTAGATATGTTGGCACTAACTGCAGGAATGGTTCTCCTATGAAGAAAATCTAGGTTCCCAAGAAGTGCCTTGAAAGTATTCAGGTGAATGTCCTCATGACACCACCTGTGAAGAATAGGAACCCCAGATCAAATCCTTCACGTGGATCAAATTCCTCAAATGGATCAAAGTCCTCACATGATTATCATCATGCTGACAACTCTGTTTCGCAGGGTAGAGCTAAGGGCTATGAATATGTGCATTATTCTTCAAACCATTATGTTCATAAGTCCTCGAAGAATTTCTCTGCTTATTCATATGCTTATGCTAACCCCTCTTATGTGAAACGAAATGGTTTGGCCTCTATGCCACCATTCTCGTATGGTGCTCGCAGAGTGATAAACTCTTTGCCACCCCTTCAGATGTGGGTGGTGAAGAAAAAGAACTAATCTCTTCTGCAGGGTCAGGTCTTCAGATGTGCTTTAACGTCTGAAGAATTTGCTGGGGACCTGACAAAATTGCCTGAAAGGACGCAGGCGAATCATGATGAAATGAACCTTCATTTCACACGTCCTCATACTGCTATATCTGTTTACTGATTGATGAACTTCATCTGATGAACTTGATATCATATACTTCACAAATGAAGCATATGAGATTGTAAGCTACACTAATTCATCTGTAGGATGATCAACCCAAAGCTACTGAGTGGGTCCTCGATAGTGGATGTACGAATCACATGACTGGTGACAAGAATCTATTGATGAATGCTCCCTTATCACCGTCACATCTGAAGCATATCATCTTTGCTGACAAAGGCAAAAGTTAGGTATTGGGTCTTGGTAAGGTTGCAATCTCTAAGGATAAACACATGGACAAAGTCATGCTTGTTGAGTCCTTAGGATACAACCTCATGTCAGTCTCAATGCTTTGTGATCTTGATATGGTTGTTGTCTTTGGCAAGTATCGCTGTGTTGTGATTATGGAAGCTGACAATTCCAAAGTCTCCGAAGGCTTTAGGAGAGGAGATTTGTATATTGTTGATTTCTCTACAGGACCACAGCCAGCCGTGTGTCTACTTGCAAAAGCTTCAGAAGGCTGGCTATGGCATCGACGACTTGGTCACGCAGGCATGAGGAATTTGCACACGCTTGCGAAGAAGAAGCATGTCATTGGCGTTGAGAATGTCAAATTCCTCAAGGATCACTTATGCGGAGCCTGTGAAGCTGTAAAAATGACCAAGGCCAAGCATCCAGCAAAGACTATCATGACCACTACTCGTCCATTCGAATTGCTTCACATGGACCTCTTCGGACCTAATCATTACTCAGCAGTCACTAATGATGCATCTTTATATGGTTTTGTCATTATTGATGATTACTCTCGATATACATGGGTACACATTGTTACTTACAAACATGAAGTGCAGGAAGTCTTCAAACGTTTTTCCTCGAGGGCTTCAACCAACTTTGGTGTGAAGATCAAGCACATCAGAAGTGACAATGGAACTGAGTTCAAGAATTCCGATCTTGATGACTATCTTGATGAACTTGGTATTACTCATGAGTTATCTGCTCCCTATACTCCTCAGCAAAATGGCGTCGTGGAGCGCAAGAACAGAACTCTTGTTGAGATGGCTCGCACTATGCTTGATGAATACAAAACGCCTCATCGTTTTTGGATTGATGCAATTGATACTGCGTGCCACATCATCAACAGAGTATATCTTCACAAATTCTTCAAGAAGACGGCCTATGAACTCCTCACTGACAAGAAACCCAATGTGAGTTATTTCAAAGTCTTCGGTGCTAAATGTTGGATTAGAGATCCTCACCACAATTCTAAATTTGCACTGAAAGCACATGAAGGTTTTATGCTTGGTTACGGAAAGGACTCGCACACCTACAGAGTCTTCAACATTGTTCTTCACAAGACTGTTGACACTGTAGATGTGCGGTTCGATGAAACTAATGGCTTGCAAAGAGAGCACATACCTTCTGTGTTAGATGAACCAGCACCTGAGGATTCTATCAAGTTCAAGGCAACTGAGGATGTCATTCCTACTGAAGAATCTGCTGAAGAATTCATTCCAGTTCATGAAGAACGTCGAGCTGATGCACCTGAAGAAAATGCTGAGGAAAATGGTGCTGAAGAAAATGCTGATCAAACTCCTCAGCGACAACCAGCTCATCCTCGCATTGCAAAATAAGTGCAAGTGGAGAAGATCATCGATGACATTAGAGCACCAGGTCCTCTCACACGCTCAAAAGCTTCACATTTATCTAACTTTTGTGGGCACTATGCTTTTGTCTCTATCATAGAGCCCACTAAGGTAGATGAAGCATTTTTGGAGCCGGAGTGGATTCAGGCTATGCAAGAAGAATTACATCAGTTCGAGCTCAACAATGTCTGGGAACTGGTCAAACGTCCAGATCCTCGCAAGCATAATATCATTGGCACAAAGTGGATCTACCGCAACAAGCAAGATGAAAATGGCCTTGTGGTGAGGAATAAGGCACGACTGGTAGCTCAAGGCTACACACAGGTTGAAGGAATTGATTTCGATGAAACTTTTGCACCTGTTGCTAGACTTGAGGCTATTCGCATATTACTTGCTTATGCTAACCATCATGATATCATCTTATATCAAATGGATGTGAAAAGTGCATTCCTCAATGGTAAGCTTGAGGAAGAAGTATATGTTGCTCAACCCCCAGGTTTTGAAGATCCAAAGAATCCTGACAAAGTCTTCAGACTTAATAAGGCCCTCTATGGCCTCAAGAAAGCCCCTCGGGCGTGGTATGATACATTGAAGGAATTCTTCGTGAAGAATGGCTTCACACCCGGTTCACTCGACCCTACTCTCTTTACTAAATCTTATGATGGTGAACTATTTGTGTGCCAAATATATGTTGATGATATTATCTTTGGCTGTACTGACCAACGTTATAGTGATGAATTTGCCTATATGATGAGTGAAGAATATCAAATGTCTATGATGGGAGAGTTGAAATTCTTCTTAGGTCTTCAAATTCATCAACAGCGCAATGGCATATTCATATCTCAGGAGAAATATCTCAAAGATGTACAAATGAAATTCGGCATGCAAGATTGCAAAGGCGTCAAAATTCCTATGCCCACAAATGGCCATCTATGCACTGATGAAAATGGTATTGACTTCGATCACAAGGTATACCGCTCCATGATTGGTTCTTTACTGTACTTATGTGCATCTAGGCCAGATATAATGCTTAGTGTTTGCATGTGTGCCCGATTTCAAGCTGCACCGAAGGAATCACACCATAAGGCTGTGAAGCATATTCTTCGATATCTAGCTCACACACCAACACTAGGATTATGGTACCCCAAGGGCTCTGATTTTGATCTCATTGGATATTCTTACTCTGACTATGCTGGTGATCGTGTGGACCGCAAGTCAACTTCTGGCACTTGTCATTTCCTCGGACGATCTTTGGTCTGTTGGTCCTCGAAGAAACAGAACTGCGTATCACTGTCTACTGCGGAAGCTGAATACATTGTTGCTGGCTCTTGCTGTGCTCAACTGCTTTGGATGAAGCAAACACTCAAGGACTATGGCGTCAACGTGAAGAATGTGCCTCTCCTCTGCGACAATGAGAGTGCCATCAAGATTTCTCACAACCCAGTTCAGCACTCGAAGACAAAGCACATTCAGATTCGTCATCATTTTCTTCGTGATCATGTGTTGAAGGGCGACATCTCCATCGAGCACGTGAAGACTGAAGAATAGCTAGCTGATATCTTCACTAAGCCCTTGGATGAGAAGAGATTTAGCAAGTTGCGGTGTGAGCTAAATATCTTAGAATCTTCGAATGTTCTTTGAAAAGGACACACACCCTGACACTTATGCAAAATTGATGACTTAGATGTGCAACACATGAATAAACGTTTTTCTTCAATCAATGAAGAATAACACTCTAAGTGTGAAGAAAATAATGAAGAATTTGATTCTCAGAACCCTACGACAATTGTACGTGGTGTCTGAAATCATCATTCTTATACGGTGGGTCACGCCACCACAAAAAGTTGAAAATCTTCAATTTGAGTTTTTCCTCAGTTTTGAAATTCTTCAGTTTTCAAATTCTTCAACTTTGCAAAATCTTCACTGTTTCCGTCGTTTTTCTTCATTGGCTATATATATATATATGAGTTTATGTCCTCTACAACATTCACTTATAGCTATTTCTTCAAGTTGCTTTTTCTGCTAAGTGAATGTGATCGGACCCTTCCCCCTCTATGCTATACTCAACTCGATCTATTCACAAATTCTTCATGTGCGTTCTATTTGAAACTCGTTCAAAATCTTCACTGTGTCCTTGTCAGCTGAAGAAATTGCGAACGAAACTTTAAAACAAATCTTATCCAAATTTTCGGTTTTGCCGCTCAAACCGTTCCGCATCCCACAATGCATTATTCTATTCACCCACGATCGTACATGATCTCAACTACACAGTACGTGGGTGGCACATGTCGCAAGAAGGAGAAAGGGCAGGGGCACGTTCGTCCCAAATCTTCGGGCGAACAGTTTTTACCGTGTCTATAAATACCCCTCTCCCCTTCCTCACTTCATTTACTCCGCTCAATCGCTACTCTCTCACTCGAGCTCCTCAAACCCTAGCGCCGCCGCTACTCCATCGTCGCCGATGAGGAAGAGCTTCACTGCCTCGACCTCGTCGCCGTCGTACTCACGCCGACCGCGGAAATCTTCACTCTGCCGCCGCCGTAGCTGTCTTCCTCTGCCAAGTTAGGGCGTGGGAGATCTAACCTGACGCACTTCACATCTGTTCTTCTCAGTTCGTCGTGTTCTTCACTTTGGGTAATTAAAAGTTACTTTTATTACTCACTTTGATTCTCAAACTTTCCTGAAAATCTTCAAAGGTGTTTATTCTTCAAATCTTCACACATATGAACACCTCACACATCATATGATCTTGAACTGTTTCTCTAAGCAATCATTTTCTTCAAGATTCCCTAATTGTGTGGATCTTTGATCTGTACAACTATGGAACCTAAGACAAGAACACTTAGTGAAATTCCTCAAGGTTCATCTGGTCAAATTCCTCAAAACTTGTTCTTTTCAAAAAACCTTCTGAGAACGCATATGACCTCTCCAAATTCCTCGCACCTACACTCAGTTCAAAGGTACTCATGTCTGCTGCTGAATCACTAGGTTCTCATCAACTTAACTCATTTGCAGCGTTCCTCGAAGAAAAACTGCATACTTCTTCAGAGAATTCGATTGTTCAAATTCCTCAACTGAAGAATATGGCAGATGGTAAGAAGCCGCAGAAAGGAGGAAAGAAACCTGAGGTTATGACTGCGTTTGAAATCCCTGAGGAAATTTATGCTGACTATTGCACACCTGATGAAGCAAAATTTGCCAAAGAAAACAAAAATCAGCGCAAGGTGCGCATACAGAGGATTGAACGGAGATGAGCAAGGGAATGGAGGGAATACAGATATGTGACTCCAAAGTACATGAGGAAATTCGCCCTCAATCCTCCATGCCCAAGAGCTCCATTGGCACCTGGCCAAGAAGCTGACCCCACCAGCATCAAGCATGGTGAGGACTTTCCTGTAGAATGGTCTAAGCGCCAAGCTAAATTGGCAAGACAAGCCAAGGAGGCAGTGAAGAAATTCAATGAGGATTCTGCCACTGCTACTGCTACTAAGGCCTCGGTCAAACCGAGGAAATCCCTGCCAAAGAAGCCTGCTCGTAAGCCAAGTGCTTCACCAACAGCACCCTCACGGCCAAGTTCCTCAGCAATGCCCTCACGGCAAATTCCTCACACTGCTACTGCTCCACCAAAGTCCTCAGCAGCTCCTTCAAAGTCCTCAGCTCCTGTGCATCTGGCTACATGTCAAAGGACTGCTAGTTTCTCGATTGCCTCTGGTGTTTCAGTAAGTTCCTCAGCTGCACCAATTTCCTCATCAGGCCCCACACTGTTGAAGACTAAAGCAACAGCTGGACGAGGTCCTCGGCCAAGTCCAAAGAAGAAACAGTTCTCATTCCATGTGCCTTCTGATGATGAAGCTTCTGATGATGAACTTGCAGAAATCATCAGAGACAGACAGGTGAAGGCCGCTAGAGCCAAAGGCACATCTGTGCCACTGCTTTTGGATCCGAGGAAAATCCTCGACTACATTGACCTCTGGCACAAGGATCCAAACACCCCAATGCCTGATTTTCATCTGACTCTTGGTCAAAGTCACATGCTGACCCATTTCATCACTGAAGAGAAATGGAAGTTTGAAAAGGCAAGAGAGATCAAGAAAGCACAATACAGAAAGGAGAAGTTCCTGAAGAAAAATGTTGTCAGAATGACACCTGAGGAACTTCTCAAGGCTCAGACTGAAATCCAAGCCCTCAGCAAAGACTTTGATGCCTATTATGCTGATTGGCAAGGAGCTAAAGCGAGATTCGTCAACCTGACGAAGAAATTCACAAATGTTGTAGCCCCAACACAACAAGAAAACCCTTAGGCTGCAGACTCTGCTCAGCCTGCTGAAGAACATGCTAGCACCGCTGATGACTTTCAGCCTTCTGAAGAAAATGCTAGTTCCAGGGCTGATGAAGAAATTACAGCCGCTGAAGAAATTGCCAGGGCATCCACTAGTGGTGCGCCTGAAGAAACTGAAGAGATCGGAGCAACTGCATCAGTTGCACCTGAAGAAAATCAACCAGATTCCTTAGCTCCTCCCGCACCTACACCGACTCCAATTCTTCCATCTGCATCTGATGTGAAGAAAACCACGGCTGCAGAGCGAGCTGCAGTGAAGAAAAGGAAGGCATCAGCTGTGTCAAATTCTTCGGCTGCGAAGAAGATGAAGCCAATGACCAGCTCACTCGAAAATCCAATTGATGTTGTTCCGATTTCGTCCATGCCATCAAAGGACCATGTTCCTTTAGGAGAAGACTATGAGATCCCAAGTGGATCTGATGAAGAAAATCATTCTGCTGCTTCGTCAGAGCAGCTTGATGAAGAAATTGAAGTGGACGAAATCCCTTCAACGCCAGTCATTTCCTCACCTATGCCTCAGTTCACAGCTGAAGAGGCTGGTGTTGAGGAAATTGAAGATGAAGATGTGGATATAGGATGCACCACACCTGTGATGAATGATGACTTTTGGGAAAGTCAGCATCCCAATACTCCTCTCTTCACCCCTATCCAACAGATTCCTCAGTCCCCTGCACCAACAGTTCAACTGGGCTCTGAAGAAACTCATCCCACTCCCTTTGTGCATGAAGACATTCCAGCCGCTAGTGCTGAAGAAACTGCTGCTGCTGATCCTCAGGTTGCACAAGAAGAGGAACCAGAAATTCCTTAGCCTGAAGAACCTGAGCTCGCGATTCCTGAGGTAGTGATGCAACTCACTGACACCCCTCTGCCAAAGCCAAAGAATCCGTTCTCAAGCAAACACAAATTGAAGGCTGAAGACTTCTTTGCCGAGCATGTATTCTTCACTAACTACAACCCCTATGACTCTGCTCGCATAAGGAAGAGGCATTTCTGGACTGCTAGTCAAGCCAACTTCTATTCCTCAGTGCTGTTTGACAAAGACAAAATCTTCGATCATGCACATATTCCTCATGTGGACATGGAATCTTTGCCATGCTTCGAGCCAGTCCTTAGTGTTCTTCACGATGCAGGATCACTAAATTTCTGCACGGACATTTGCGATTGGAATGAAGAACTCATTCTTCAGTTCTATGCGACACTGCATATCACTGGAGACGCTGAAGATGTCAACTCATGGGTGTTGGACTGGATGACTGAAAACACTCACTACAAGGCACCGACAACTAAATTGCTTCGTGTCCTTCCTCTCAATCCTCCCCATGACAGTGCACGTTGCACCTATAGTGACCCTGAACTGACAAATCACTATATGCAAGTGCTCATGAAGCCTTTGAAGCCTGGGCAGGCCCCACGAACCAAATTCCTCATCAAGGAATTACTCTATGTGCCTCAGACTGTCTATCGCATTCTGACGAAGACAATGAGTCCTATCAAAGGCCACGACTCAAATGATGAAGAAGTCGTTGGCATCATGAAGAATATGCTTTTCAACATCATTCATGGTGTTCTCGTCAACTTCCATGATTTCTTCATGAGGACTCTGGGCAATATTGCTATGTCACCATTCGAGCTGAAGCCCTATGCGCCTTGGATTATGAGATTCATCAGGGCAAGATCGTCACTGAATTACAAAGCTGACACTCTGAACCACGGTAGCTACTTGCCTCCCATTGAAGTCCTCAAACGGACAGTTTCATCAGCTGATGATAAAGGCAAGGCAGCTGCTGTGATCGACGAAGGCATTCGTCCATTGGATGGTCAATTTCGCAAGGCTGCATCTTACTCTACCAATGACGACTCTGCCACACATGACTCTGCCGCAAATACCTCAGCCAAGCAAAATCCTCAAGCCACAGCACCCAGGGTGATGACTGACCGTGAGTTACTCCTCAGTCTTCATCAGAAGGTTGATCGCAATCACAAATGGGTAAAGCGTCAGTTTGGTGCACTTCTTCACAATATGACCTCAACATACAATGCAGTGAAGAAGAACCAATACTACCTTCATGAAACCTTCAACCGCACCTGGGCTGTCCTCACTCATGTCTATAGCGCTGAAGAACTGAAGACTATGGGTCTCAAGGAAGAATTTGACTGGTCTGCGCCTCCTTCGAAGAAACTCAAGAGGGTCAAAGTTCCTCCACTGGTGGCCAGCTCTTATTCTTCATCGCGTGACACTGATGAGAATGAAGATTTGGACGACACTGTGGCAGACCCTGCTACAACAAACAACCCCGACACCACTGGCGCTCCTCCATCGACTTCAAATTCTTCAGGGCCGTTAGTCCTCAGTTTCAATCCTCTTGGTCATTTGATGACAAAGGGGGAGAAATCTGAGTTAGTCTTCAAGCGGGTCTATATTAAGGGCATTTTTTAAGTTACAACTCTCGTTCTTCTGAAACTTTTATTTGGATCGAGTTATAATCTTAAACCCAATGGTGCGCTAATACTTTTGTTGCATTATGCTTTGCATGCTTATTCCTCGTTAATGACATTGCACGCATGCTGAATCTCATCAGGCACCATATTTCATCATGCATTTCAAATTCTTCATATTATATATCAAATGCGTGTATGAATTACAAGATATAGGGGGAGATTTCCATGATTCAACTCTTCAAATGTGCATTGCCTCAAACGCAAATTCCTCACTATGCACATCTTCAGGGGGAGTTCTTCTATATCTTGCTATCAAATTCCTCAATATCAGTATTTACACTTCATATATTTATCCCCGCTGAAAACTTAACCTATATTGTCATCAATCACCAAAAAGGGGGAGATTGTAAGTGCATCTAGTGCCCCTTAGTGACTTTGGTGTATTGAAGACTTATAGGTTAAGGGACTAATGTGTTTGTGAGTGTACACAGGTCTATAAGTCTATGACGAGTTTGATATTTACAGAGAAAGTCGACCCCTAAAAATGAAGTTCTTCGACTGAAGACTTTGATATTCTGAAGACTTTCTGAAGACTTTGAAATGAAGAAATTGGTGTGACTTTGAAGACTTGGTATTCATTTGTGGAACATGAAGCGTGAAGACTTTTGTTTTCGTAGTTTCATTTTCTCATTCTTGAGTCATAGGAAACACCGTACTATTAAAGGGGGTCGAGGAAATACTAAGGAAAAATTTCCATGTGATGCTCAACTCAAAATCCTACACCTAACAATCCCTTCGAGTGAAGCCTTTGGAAATCTCATACAGTTCAGTCACTTTCTTCAGTGACAGAGACGAAGTTCTTCTGGTCGCTGATGAATTTGTTCTGACTGAGGAGTTAGGAATTCGCCAGTGCGAATTGCCTACACAGTGAGGAACATGATAGCCCTAAGGAATTTGAGAGTCAAATTTCCGACCGTTGCTGTGCTGCGCGCCAGGTGTCCCAAAATATCTTATCCACCTAACGGTCATATCATTGAAGGGCATTTATGTCTTATCATGTCGGGCTGCTCCCTAGGCTATAAATAGCGGCCCCCTACAACCACTAGCTGGTTGGCTGCTCCGAGAGAACTTGACACTTGTCATTTGAGAGCAAGCCATCCTCCGAGGACTTTGAGCGAAAATCATCGAGTGAGGAAAACCCAAAACCAAACCCCTACAAACCCAAAGTGATTGAGCATCACTGAAGAAATTGATCCTGCGTGGATCCGACGCTTGTTACCTTTGAAGACTGTGCTTCTTCCAGATGGTTAGGCGTCATGGTCTAGAGCATCCAAGAGGAATTGTGGATCGCCGGGTGACCAAGTCTGTGAAGGTTTGGAAGTCGCCTGAAGACTTACCACGAATGATTGGACGAGGTCTGTGTGACCTTAGTTCAAGGAGAATACGGTGAGGACTGGGTGTCCTGAGCTGCGTGCTCAGCGACTGGGTGTCCGGGACTGTGTGTCCTCGAGTTTAAATACTCAGCCGCTCCAACCAGACGTACAACTGAGACAGCAGTTGGAACTGGTCTACCAAATCATTGTCTTCACCAACCTAACTGGTTCTATTTCCTCAACCCTTTCATTTCCTCATTACTGTGTTGAGTGTTTGTTCATATCTGTGTTTGAAGACTTTGACTGAAGACTTTCTCAATTTCCTCAGTTCAATTTCTTCAGTCTGTTTGTCTTCATCTTGTGTTATCCTGTGATTACGCTTTCTGTACTCTGTGCTAGTCTTCATTTCATCATGATGACCATGCTTGTATTATGTTATGCTTACTTCTGAGTACTTATTCCGCTGCAAGTAGTTCTTCGCTAAGGAATTTCCTCATTGGCAAATTCCTCAACAAAGAATTCATAAAAATCGCCTATTCACCCCCCTCTAGTCGATATAACGCACTTTCAGTCCCGATTCCCTACAGTATTTTTATGCCCTGTTCATCGCCTCATAACTCCATGCATACTGGTCCGTTTTGCGTGCATAATATATCAAATTGTTCATTGGGAGATGCGCTTCATTTTGTTCCATTGTGCCATGTTTGTTTGAGTCCATCTTGATGCCCTAATCATCGTTGCAAGAGTGCTATATGATGTTAATCTGCTGGAACTGTTATAACTTGCTGTTTTGTCTTTTTCGTTGCATTTTGTGTGTGCACCTTTTGAGCTTGATGTCTACATGTGTTTTGAACTATATCATGCCGTCTTTACAGTGGCGCCATCTATGTATTTTTGTGAATCTTGTACTGAGTGCATCGGGCTCGTGAAGTAGGGTAGTTGCTGTTGCTGTTTTGCTAGACTGTTTCTGCTATATCATGATGCTATGTAAACCTGCTGCTACAAGTCATTCTATACATAATCTGGAGATGTTCACTAAGGATGATTTGTTATACATGTTATGCTCTATCCATTCATGTCCCTGGGTGCATTTATATCCTGTTGTAACTTCTTGTTATCTTGCTACAGACTTGCTAAATAATGTTGCTGTCAGCCTGTTAACATTAAGTTCAATGTTGCCATGATTGTTGCTAGTGATACATGCACCCTATGAACTTGTTCTTGCCATGCTTATCTTCTAAAACATGTCTTCTTACTGTTGGTTGCCTTGCCATGCCATGTCTTGCTCTGTGGTGAGTGGTACAAGCTCACCAACATGCCTACTTATTGTTGTTCCTGCCATGTATGAATCTGTCATATCATTTGCCATGTTTACATAGGTGCCATCATATCTTCTGTACCCTTTTGGCTCATGGTCAGTAAGGGCTTTTGTTATATGCATATAGTAGATTCATGTCATGCCTTTGTTTGCCATGTTCACTTCCTGTAACATGTTGTTTGATAGCTCTAAACATTGCAATCTGATGTTATTTCTGCCAAGTCTGAAACTGTTATTATTTACAATCTTGCCATGTCCTTTTGAGCATGTTCTAGTGATTTCTGGAGTTAGCTCAGTGTTCATGTTTTGTCATGCATTACCTGTAAATCATGTCCATGCTTCTTTTTTCCATATTGTGGTACTATAGCATGTTGTTTCGGTGCTTTCAATATGCCTAGTTGATGTTTTGGACAGCTTGTCCTTTAAACTTGTATAGAGTGTATGTGTTGAACCGTTGCTCCGTTTTGAGTGTGCTCTAATGAAACTTGCTTGATTTTGCATGTAGTTTCATATTATCATGTTGCATCCTTGTTTTTAGGTGTTTGCTTGATGTTTGTATGCATTTTGCATCAATGCCATGTTTGACTTGTTTTGCTTACATCTTCTAGGCCGTAGCTCCGAATTAAATGAACTTTATATGTAACTTGACTAGAATCTCGTGTAGATCATCTTGGTGCATCTTAAATTGCTGTTTAACAACTTGAACATAAGGTTTGTTTAGATCTGGACCAATTTCGAAATTTGCATATGAGGACTTACTGGAGTTGTTATATGTTGTTTCCGGCCTCATTTAAACTTGCTTTGATGTGTTGTTCCTGTATGCATCATCTCTTACCATGAGTAGCTTCATGTAGCCTTGTCATGCATCATGCTTGTTGTGCATCATGTCATGTATATGCGTGGTGTGTTTACCATGTTGTGTGCTTCTCTCGATAGTTCCCGTTTTTGTTGCGATCATGAGGATTCGTTCGTCTACGCTTGGTTCGTCTTCGTGGCTTCATCGGTTCGTCTTCTTCATGGTCTCGTTCGTATTCCTAGCGGGATTTCAGGCAAGATGACCGCTACCCTGGATCTCACTACTATCATTGCTATTCTAGTTGCTTCGTTCTATCGCTATGCTGTGCTACCTATCCCTTGTTCTATCAAGCCTCCCAAATTGCCATGAACCTCTAACCTTTGTCACCCTTCCTAGCAAGCCATTACTTGGCTGTGTTACCGCTTTGCTCAGCCCCTCTTATAGCGTTGTCAGTTGCAGGTGAAGTTGAAGATTGCTCCATGGTGGACATGATTTTGTTGGGATATCGCAATATCTCTTATTTAATTAATGCATCTATATACTTGGTAATGGGTGGAAGGCTCGGCCTTATGCCTGGTGTTTTGTTCCACTCTTGCCGCCCTAGTTTCCGTCATACCGGTGTTGTGTTCCCGGATTTTGCGTTCCTTACGCGGTTGGGTGATTTATGGGACCCCCTTGACAGCTCGCTTTGAATAAAACTCCTCTAGCAAGGCCCAACCTTGGTTTTACCATTTGCCTCACCTAGCCCTTTTTCCCTTGGGTTTCCAAAGACCGAGGGTCATCTTTATTTAACCCCCCAGGCCAGTGCTCCTTCGAGTGTTGGTCCGAAACTGGCAGACTGCGGGGCCACCTCGGGGCAACTCGAGGGTTGGTTTTACTCGTAGGCTGACCTATCCCGTGTGCCCTGAGAACGAGATATGTGCAGCTCCTATCGGGATTTGTCGGCACATCGGGCGGCTTTGCTGGTCTTGTTTTACCATTGTCGAAATGTCTTGTAAACCGGGATTCCGAGACTGATCGGTTCTTCCTGGGAAAAGGAATATCCTTCGTTGATCGCGAGAGCTTATCATGGCCTAAGTTGGGACACCCCTGCAGGGTATAAACTTTCGAAAGCCATGCCCGCGGTTACGGGCAGATGGGAATTTGTTAATGTCCGGTTGTAGATAACTTGACACCAGATCTGGATTAAAACACATCAACCGCGTGTGTAGCCGTGATGGTCTCTTCTCGGTGGAGTCCGGGAAGTGAACATGGTTTCTGTGTTATGTTTGACGTAAGTAGGAGTTCAGGATCACCTCTTGATCATTGCTAGCTTCACGACCGTTCCGTTTGCTCCCTTCTCGCTCTTATTTGCGTAAGTTAGCCACCATATCATGCTTAGTCGCTGCTGCAACCTCACCACTTTACCCCTTCCTTTCCCATTAAGCTTTGCTAGTGTTGATACCCATGGTAATGGGATTGCTGAGTCCTCGTGGCTGACAGATTACTACAACAACAGTTGCAGGTACAGGTTATGTGATGATCATGACGCGAGAGCGATGTTTGCTTGTTTTGGAGTTCTTCTTCTGCTTCTTCTTCGATCAGGGGATAGGTTCCAGGTCGGCAGCCTGGGCTAGCAGGGTGGATGTCGTTTGAGTTTCTGTTTGTGTTTCATCCGTAGTCGGATGTTGCTCTTATGTAAGATAATGTTGTATTCGTGTGGCATTGTATGCCTTTTGTATGTATCCCCATCTATTATGTAATGTTGATGTAATGATATCCACCTTGCAAAAGCATCTTCAAGATGCGCTTCTATCCTTGGTGGGACCTTCGAGTTCCTTTAGGATAGGGTCGCATCTTGGGCGTGACAGGAGGACTCTGTCAAGAAGTGGCAAAATTCCTCTCCGTGTGTAGGGTCAGCGGAGGAGCAGACGCCATCAACTTGCCCCCGTTCATCAATGAGCAGCTGCTCGCCAAGATGAACTGGGGCTAGATGCCAAAAACCTACAGGAGGGGCTGGTGAACCTGTGTAGCCGGATTGCGGAGATGACAACGCACAAGGGGCTCAAAGGGATGGATCTCGTCATCGCCTTCATCGCGCGCCAAGTCCTGCTGCTACAGTGCCGGGTTCACCTCATCGGCGAGATGACTAGCCTCCAAGAGCCCACCCGGATGTTGTCTCAGCGGCTGATGCAGGAGAAGATCGCTGATTGGGTCAACAACATCTCGAAGGCTAGGATGGCTGTTGACTGGTAGTTCAGGAAGGCGCCCTACAACCAAGCGAACCCGGCGCCGGCGGTGAGTCCCTGGTCCCCGTACTTTGCAATGTGCCATCTTTTTCTCCATCCTGATGCGATGGGGGAGGTGTTGCAGAATGCCATCCAGCAAACGTGTGACGCGATGAGGGTGCAGGTACTGACCGTCAAGCAAGCCGGCTCGGAGGGGGCGGAATCCTTTGCCAAGAATCCGGAGCCGGCAGACGCGCAACCAGCCAACACTGAACTGGTGAAGCGCGACGCGCGGGTAAGTCCCCGCACCTAGACCTCTTGCAAGACTGGTTGGACAATGACGTGCAAATCATGACACACGCAGGTGGTGTAATGCCTGCGAGGGAGGAGACGGCACCGTCGACCCCCCGCCAAGGCAGCCAAAGAAGACGACCGACATTGGGATGTCCTGCGAGCCGGCTGTGACAAGCCAGCCGCATGGGAAGGATGCGGTACCACCGAAGCTAGCGTTTAAACGCACGGTAGAGGGCACGGCCGAGCGTGGCAAGACGGTTGCCAAGAGGGCACGCCGCGTGATCCCGGCGGCGCCGATGAGGCAGGCGATCCCGACGGCCATCGGGCAAGTTTCCTTTGTCGATTTTCGCTTGCTGTTTTGGTTGTACTTCTCTCATGCCGTCTTGGCGACACGTAGGTCACTCCTTGACCCGGCGTTGGCTGCTACAGTAGTCGCGGCGGGGACCGGCCCCATGTTTCGGAGGAGAAGGAGCAGCGCCATTGACCGGGCAGAGGACTCACCCAAGAAGGAACTTGGTTTGGACCCGGAGGATGCGAAGCGCTGCGCCTGGCGGGACCAGAACAAGGCCCTCGAGGCAGAGGCGGTAGCCGCCCAGCCGGCGAAGGAGAAGTCGGCCCGGGTGTGGGCGGGGGCCTCCGAGGTGAAGCGGCGGGCCACCACGGTCAGGCAGCCCTGAAGCAGGCCCGGCCGGAGATGCCGGAGGGCACGACGCCGGGCGAGACCATCTTCCCCCGGTGGATGAGGGGCGCAACCCGGACGGACGGGCAGAGATGGCGGTTGACGACCGGGAGGTCATGGAGATTGATGATGACAGCTCGCGCCGGACCGATGTGGTTGAGCGGGTGGAGGTCGGAGGAGGCAGAGGGGCGGGGGGATCCACCCCGGAAAGGGAGCCACAAGCAACGCCGGACGTAGCACCACAGGTGACGCCGGCCGGAGCACCGGGGTCGACACCAGCTGCAGAGGAGCCGGCGGGAGGCGAGCACGCCTTGGAGCGCCGGGAGGCCGTCCTACCGCCGGGTCACAGCAGGCCTGGGCCGGGTCCAGCGGAGCCATCATCAGGTCGCGCACGTAGGAGGAGGCAGCAATGGACGTCGTGCGCCATCAACTTCGTGGGCGTGTAGACCGGCTTCAGGCCTTCACCCAGAGCAAGCTGGAGCAGGCGCGGGAGCTGGAGCATTCCGTGATTGTGAGTTTTTTCTTCTCTTGGTTTTTCTTTGCAGATGCTCAATGGGGGCGCGCTAGCGCACTTCTACTTCTTGAGCCTGCATTGGTTTTTCCTTTGAAGAGGAAAGGGTGATGCAGCAAAGTAGAGATAAGTATTTCCCTCAGTTAGAGAACCAAGGGATTGCTACCTCTTGAGCTTGCGTTGGTTTTCCCTTGAAGAGGAAACAGTGATGCAGCAAAGTAGCGTAACTATTTCCCTCAGTTTTGAGAACCAAGGTATCAATCCAGTAGGAGACAACGCACAGGTCACCGAATACCTGCACAAACAATCAACAACTTGCACCCAAAGCGATAAAGGGGTTGTCAATCCCTTCACGGTCACTTGCAAAAGTGAGATATGATAGAGATAGATAAATGATAAAGTAAATATTTTTGGTATTTTTGGTTTATAGATCGGAAAGTAAAAGATTGCAAAATAGTAGATCGGAAACTAGCAAGATGTAAAAGAGAACTTATATGATGAAAAAAGACCCGGGGGCCATAGCTTTCACTAGTGGCTTCTCTCAAGATAGCAAATATTACAATGGGTAAACAAATTAGTGCCGAGCAATTGATAGAAAAGTGCATAGTTACGATGATATCTAAGGCAATGATCATGAACATAGGCATCACATCTGTTTCAAGTAGACCAAAACGATTCTGCATCTACTACTATTACTCCCCACATTGACCGCTATGCAACATGCATCTAGAGTATTAAGTTCATAAATAACGGAGTAACGCATTAAGTAAGATGACATGATGTAGAGGAATTAACTCAAGCAATATGATGAAAACCCCATCTTTTTATCCTCGATGGCAACAATACAATACGTGCCTTGCTGCCCCTACTGTCACTGGGAAAGGACACCGCAAGATTGAACCCAAAGCTAAGCACTTCTCCCATTGTAAGAAAGATCAATCTAGTAGGATAAACTAAATTGATAATTCGAACATACTTGCAAAGATATCAAATCATGCATATAAGAATTCAGAGAAGAACCAAATAATATTCATAGACAATCTGATCATAAATCCACAATTCATCGGATCTCGGCAAACACACCGCAAAAGAGTATTGCATCGAATAGATCTGCAAGAACATCAAGGAGAACATGGTATTGAGAATCAAAGAGAGAGAAGAAGCCATCTAGATACTAGCTATGGACCCGTAGGTCTGTGGTATACTACTCACGCATCATCAGAGAGGTAATGGTGTTGATGAACAAGCCCTCCATGATCGAATCCCCCTCCAGCAGGATGCCGGAAAAGGCCCCTAGATGGGATCTCATGGGTACAGAAGGTTGCGACGATGGAAAAGTGGTTTCGTGGCTCCCCTGGATGTTTTTAGGGTATAAGAGTATATATAGGCGAAGGAGCTAGGTCAGGGAGCTACGAGGGGCCCACGAGGTAGGGGGGCACCCTACCCCCTAGGGCACGCCCTCCTGCCTCGTGGCTGCCTTGTTGCATCTCCGACTTCATCTCCAAGTCTTCTGGTTTCCTTTTGGTCCAAGAAAGATCATCGTGAAAGTTTCATTCCGTTTGGACTCCGTTTGGTATTACTTTTCTCGAAACTAGCCAAAAAACAGAAACTGGCACTGGGCTCTCGGTTAATAGGTTAGTCCCAAAAATAATATAAAATAGCATATTAATGCCTATTAAACATCCAAAATAGATAATATAATAGCATGGAACAAACAAAAATTATACATACATTGGAGACGTATCAGGGATCAATCCAGTAGGAGGCACAAGCAAGTCCCCAATCTATGCACTTACACAAACAATCAAACACTTGCACGCAACGCGATAAAGGGGTTGTCAATCCCTTCATGGTCAATTGCAATGGTGACATCTGATAGAGATGGATATAAAAGATTACTAAAAAGTAAAATAAAATAAAAGTAAATAAATTGCAACAAGGTATTTTTGGGTTTTTTGGTTTATAGATCTGAAAATATATAATGGAAAATAGACCCAGGGGCCATATGTTTCCCTAGAGGCTTCTCTGTTGAAGGAAAATAATATAGTGGGTGAACAAATTACTGTCGATCAATTGATAGAAAAGCACAAAGTTATGACGATATCCAAGGCAATGATTATGCATATAGGCATCACGTCCGTGTCAAGTAGAAAGAAATGATTCTGCATCTACTATGATTACTCCATACATCGACCGACCCCTACCTCCATCTAGAGTATAAGTTCATAAGAATAGAATAATGCATTAAGTAAGATGACATGATGTAGCGGGATAAACTCAAGCAATATGATGAAAACCCCATCCTGTTATCCCCGATGGCAACAATGAAATACGTGTCTCGCTACCCCTACTTTGTCACTGGGTGAAATCACGCAAGATTGAACCCAAAGCTAAGCACCTCTCTCATTGCAAGAAAAACCAATCTAGTTGGCCAAACCAAACCGATAATTCAAAGAGAAATACAAAGATATCAAATCATGCATATAAGAATTCATAGAAGATTCAAATAATATTCATAGATAAGCTGATCATAAATCCACAATTCATCGAATCTCGACAAACACACCACAAAAGAAGATTACATCGGATAGATCTCCAAGAACATCGAGGAGAACATTGTATTGAAGATCAAAGAGACAAAAGAAGCCATCTAGCTACTAGCTATTGACCCGTAGGTCTGTGGTAAACTACCCATGCTTCATCGGAAGGGCAATAGGGTTGATGTAGATGCCCTCCATGATCTGTTCTCCCCCCGACAGATTGCCAAAAAAGGCTCCAAGATGGGATCTCACAGGTACAGAGGCTTGCGGTGGCGGAAAAGTATTTTCGTGGGATCCTCTGATGGTTTGGGAATATTTGAGGATTTATAGAGGTGGAGTTAAGGTTAGGAGATCTCCGAGGGGGCCACAAGCCAGGGCCCCCCTAGGGCACACCCCTAGGGCTTGTCATCTCCTCGTAGGTCTTCTGACCTCCTCCCCAAGTCTCGTAGGTGTCTTCTGGTCCAAGAAAAATCATCGTAAAATTTTATTCCGTTTGGACTCCTTTTGATATCCCTTTTCTGTAGATCTCAAAAACAAGGAAAAACAGAAGCTGGCACTGAGCTCTAGGTTCATAAGTTAGTCCCAAAAATAGTATAAAATAGCATATTAATGCAAATAAAACATCCAAAATAGAATATAACAGCATGGAACAATAAAAAATTATAGATACGTTGGAGACGTATCAAGCAGCCCCAAGCTTAATTCCTGCTCGTCCTCGAGTAGGTAAATGATAAAAACAATTTTTTTTGATGTGGAATGCTAGCTAACATATTTATCCATGTAATTATTCTTTATTGTGGCATGAATGTTTAGATCCATAAGATTCAAAACAAAAGTTTATTATTGATATAGAAAAAATAATACTTCAAGAATACTAATAAAGCAATCATGACTTCTCAAAATACCATGGCTAAAGAAAGTTATCCCTACAAAATCATATAGTTTGGCTATGCTCCAGATTCATCACACAAAGTATTAAATGATGCACAACCCCGATGACAAGCCAAACAATTGTTTCATAATTTTGATGTTCTCAAACATTTTCAACTTTCACGCAATACATGAGCGTGAGCCATGGATATAGCACTATAGGTGGAATAGAATATGGTGGTTGTGGAGAAGACAAAAAGAAGGAGATATTCTCACATCAACTAGGCGTATCAACGGGCTATGGAGATGCCCATCAATATATATCAATGTGAGTGAGTAGGGATTGCCATGCAACGGATGCACTAGAGCTATAAGTGTATGAAAGCTCAAAAGAAACTAAGTGGGTGTGCATCGAGCTCGCTTACTCATGAAGACCTAGGGCAATTTGAGGAAGCCCATCATTGGAATATACAAGCCAAGTTCTATAATGAAAATTCCCACTAGTATATGAAAGTGACAATATAGGAGACCCTCTATCATGAAGATCATGGTGCTACTTTGAAGCACAAGTGTGGAAAAAGGATAGTAACATTGTCCCTTCTCTCTTTTTCTCTCATTTTTTATTTTGGGCTCTTTGGCCTCTTTTATTCCGTTTTTCCTTTTCTCTTTTTTTATATGGGCTTCTTTAGCCTCTTTTATTTTGTAAAGTCCAGAGACTCATACCAACTTGTGAGGGAATCATAGCTTCCATCATCCTTTCGTCACATGGGACAATGCTCTAATAATAATGATCATCACACTTCTATTTACTTGCAACTCAAAAATTACAACTCGAAACTTAGAACGAAATGGACCGGCAGAAGTTGCATGGGAATATAACTCAGAATAGCTATGGAAATGCCATAATAGGTAGGTATGGTGGCTGTTTTAAGGAAGGTATATGGTGGGTTTAATGCAACTGCGAGAATTGCGCAGTACTAGAGAGGCTAGCAATGGTGGAAGGGTGAGAGTGCGTATAATCCAAGGACTCAAATTAGTCATAAAGAACTCGCATACTTACTGCAAAAGTCTATTAGCTATCGAAACAAAGTACTACACACATGCTCCTTGGGGGATAGATTGGTAGGAAAAGACCATCGCTCGTCCCCAACCGCCACTCATAAAGAAGACAATAAATAAATAAATAAATCATGCTCCGACTTCATCACATAACGGTTCACCATGCATGCATGCTACGGGAATCGCAAACTTTAACGCATTTTTTCTGCCAATCCACAATTTATCACTATCATGTCTCTAATATCACCATCTTTATATCTCAAAACAATATGCAAGGAATCAAACTTCTCATAGTATTCAATGCACTTTATATGAAAGTTTTTATTATATCCGTCTTGGATGCCCATCATATTAGGACCAAATTCATAACTTAATAAAATTACCATGCTATTTAGAGACTCTCAAAATAATATAAGTGAAGCAAGAGAGTTTAGAAATTTCTATAAAATAAAGGCACCGCCGTGCTCCAAAAAGATATAAGTGAAGTACTAGAGCATATTGCCTAGCTCAAAAGATATAAGTGAAGAAAATAGAGTATTCTAATAAATTCACGATTAACGCGTGTCGCTCTCAAAAGGTGTGTACAACAAGGATGATTGTGGCAAACTAAAAAGCAAGAAAAGACTCATATCATACAAGACGTCCAAGCAAAACACATATCATGTGGTGAATAAAAATATAGCCTCAAGTAAATTTACCAATGGATTGAAGACGAAAGAGGGGATGCCTTCCGGGGCATCCCCAAGCTCAGGCTCTTGGTTGTCCTTGAATATTACCTTGGGGTGCCTTTGGAATCCCCAAGCTTAGGCTCTTGCCACTCCTTATTCGATACTCCATCAAATCTTTACCCAAAACTTGAAAACTTCAGAACACAAAACTCAACAGAAAACTCATGAGATCCGTTAGTATAAGAATATAAATCACACCTTTTGGTTCTGTTGTGAACTCATTATTTATTTATATTGGTGTAATATCTACTGTATTCCAACTTTTCCATGGTTCATACTCCCCGATACAACCCATAGATTCATCAAAATAAGCAAACAACACAAAGAAAACAAAATCTACCAAAAACAAAACAGTCTGTAGCAATCTGTAAACTTCAAATACTTCTATAACTCTAAAAAATCTTAAAAATTAGGGAAACAGAGGCAATTTGTATATAAATCTTGTGTAAAACATTAAGAGCAAAATCACGCTTCTGTGATTTATGAAAATTATTTTACTGGGTGCAAAAGTTTCTGTTTTTCATCAAGATCAAATCAACTATCACCCTAGGCCATCCCAAAGGTCTTAGTTTGTTCAAACACTAATTAAAACACTAAAACACAATTACTTACAGATGTAATAATGTGTATTTTATTCAAGAACATTAGCAAAACAAAAAACATAAAAGTAAAATTGGTTGGCTCCCAACAAGCGCTATTATTTAACGCCCCTAGCTAGGCATAATGCTATAGATCTAGGTATTTTCATATTTGGTATACAATTCCTCAGTTACACTTTTGGGCTTTATAGGAGGTTCTTTAATCTTATCTATGATCACACTCCTTAGGAACAAATCAAGAAATTCATGTGTAAAAAAAGGTTCCTTCACAATATTGACAAAAAGCGAGTGAACACTTATCATCTTAAGATCTTCATTTTCCCCACTAGATGATCCACCTCTATTTTTAGGAACATAATAAACATAGCAGCCTTTGTGGAAGGAAAATTTGGGGTAGTTTTAATGGAAGCAAAAGCATAACCCAAGTTAGTAATAATATTCTCCATCTTATCAATCCTAGTGGAACCTTGATCTAACTTCTCATTAACTATGAGTTCTTTTTCCTTTAGATTCTTCAAAGTAACTCCGACCTTTGATCCATATTGAGTAATCTGATTATGAATCTTTTTATCCAAGTTTTCAATAAGATCTACGGTAGCAATTTTATTCTCAATAATAGCAAGTCTTTGCATCACATGTTCCAGGTTAATAGTTTCATTAACCATAAGAGGTGGTGAGCCTACCAAATCTATCATAGCATTATAAGCATCCAAAGTGTGGCTTCCCAAGAAATTTCCCCCGGTAATGGTATCTAGAATATATCTATTCCAAGGAGTAACACCCACATAAAAATTGCGAAGGAGAATGGTAGTAGATTGCTTAAGAGTAGACCTATTTTGAGCATTGCAAATTCTATACCAAGCATCTTTTAAATTTTCTCCCTCCC
Source organism: Triticum aestivum (assembly GCF_018294505.1). Lineage (NCBI taxonomy): Eukaryota > Viridiplantae > Streptophyta > Magnoliopsida > Poales > Poaceae > Triticum > Triticum aestivum. The sequence continues at coordinate 225,569,374 of NC_057810.1, read as the reverse complement.
TTTGTTTCAAATTAAGAACCTCACTCTCGGGAGTACTAGCAATGGTAGGGGGATTAGCCATGAGAGCAAATCGAAAGATCAAGCACACGAGTAAAGAAAACGAATAGACGAACGAAAGAAGGGCGAATAAAAAGGCAAATATTTTTGTATTTTTTTGAAAAGGTTTTAGAAGTGGGGGAGAGGAAAACAAGAGGGAAATGGAAAATAATTTAATGCAAGAGATGAGAGTTTATGATGGGTACTTGGTAGGCGTGATGTAGAACCTCCCCGACAACGACGCCAGAAATTCCTCTTGCTACTTCTTGAGCTTGCGTTGGTTTTGCCCTTGAAGAGGAAAGGGCGATGTAGCAAAGTTGAGATAAATATTTCCGTCAGTTAGAGAACCAAGGTACCAATCCAGTAGGAGGCACATGCAAGTCCCCAATTTATGCACCTACACAAATAATTAAACACTTGCACCCAACACGATAAAGGGGTTGTCAATCCCTTCATGGCCAATTGCAATGGTGAGATCTGATAGAGATGGATATAAAAGATTACTGAAACTTAAAATAAAAAAAAGTAAATAAATTCCAGCAAGGTATTTTTGGGTTTTTTGGTTTATAGATATGAAAATATATAATGGAAAATAGACCCGGGGGCCACAGGTTTCACTAGAGGCTTCCCTCTTGAAGGTAAATAATATGATGGGCAAACAAATTACTGTCGAGCAATTGATAGAAAAGCGCAAAGTTATGATGATATCGAAGGCAATGATTATGCATATAGGCATCACATCCGTGTCAAGTAGACCGAAACGATTCTGCATCTACTACTATTACTCCATACATCGACCGACCCGAGCCTGCATCTAGAGTATTAAGTTCATAGGAATAGAGTAACGCATTAAGTAAGATGACTGTCACATCCCTAGTCCTGGTATGCACTAGGCTAGCCCTTTATGTGTGCATCATGTTTAAATTTTCAAATGAACTTGAAATGGGGATTGTTCAAACCCTAGCACCAGATCAAATCAAATAGGTTCAACCTAAAATAATCTTCAATGAACCCAAAATGCCTTTGGAAATGTTCATGATTTTTGATGAAGGTGAAAACCTCCGCCAAAAATGATGAGAATATTTCTTGGCCATTTATGGATTTTTGAATTAACTCATATTGCATTTGAATTGGGGCATTTAAATTCTATAAATATTTTAAATGCTCTAATAATTCTGAAAATGGTTGAGGGCTATTGGGAATAATCCAGTATGTGCCCAGAATTTATTTCAAGATTTTATAAAGTGATTTAGTATTTTACTAAATCCAAAAAAAACAAAGACAGAAAATAGAAAAAATTAATAAAAGGAGAGAGAGAGAAAGGTTTAGCTGGACTTACCTGCGGCCCACCTAGCGCCCCACCTGGCCCAACATTGTGGCTGAGGCCCAGCCCAACTCCCCACCGTCTTCAACCTCTGCCAGTAGGCAGAGGCGTGTCGACGCGCGCGCGCTCGAGCTCCACCTCCTGCTTCCCCCTCGCCCTGTTCTCGTGCCTGGGAAATGGCCAGCACACTCCCCTCGGCCGCTCCCTTGCCTCCCTGCTCTCTCCCTCTCACTCCCCTGCTCTTTTCCCCTCATGGCCGAAGCCGCCATGGCCACTCCGCTGAGAAACACCCCGGCCAGCCACTCCCTCGCTCCCTCTCCACGTTCCCAAGATCCGTATCGTCGCCAGCTTCATCCTCGCCGAGCCAAGCATCACTGGACGCCCTGCAATGCCGGCGCCATCATCTTCTTCTTCCTCGGGCATCGAAGGCCGTCATCGTCGATTCGTCGCCATCGTCGCTTCCCCGAGCTCGTTGACCATCTCGACGTGACCACTGTGAGCTCATGATCCGTTTCCCCCTATTACCGCACTCGATAGCGCTCCCTAGCCGCGTATGTCGCCGAGCCCGAGAACTCATCGCCGCTGGCCATGCCGCCGCCATCGTTGCAGCCACTGAAGCTTGTGTCTGAGCGCGTAATCATGCTCAGTATGCCCCCAGGATCCTAACACACCCATCCGTTGCTCCTGCCGCATGCTGCATCGCCGTAACCATCACTGCCCGAACTCCAGCGCCGCCGCGAGCTCCATTCCGGTGAGCTCCGGCCACCCCACGCCCAGCCGCGTGCTCCCCTGCATGCGGGTAAGCAAGGGCTTCCCCCTGGTGACCTCCGCCGCGCTTTTAGCCACCGGAGGAGCAACCCGCAGCGCTTCACCGCTTTTGCCGTCGCCGGCGTCAAGCCGCCGGTGGCGTTGTCCATTTTGACCGGGGGTTTGACCACCCCAGGTCGTTTGACATGTGGGCCCTGCCCCTGACCAGTTTAGTTTAGGACTAATTACCCCCCTGCTGACACTAACAGTGGGCCCAGTGCCTGCTAATTTGATTAGTTAAATTTAATTAATCCAGTTATATAACTATGTCACTGATGTGTGGACCCCAGACGTCAGGTTTGACCTGGTCAACCGCAGTTGACCTGCTGACATCACAGTGATGCAATGCTGATGCAGTTAACCATTTTCCGGATTTAAAATAATTCAGGAAATTCCAGAAAATGCCCAAAACTTCTAAAAATCATATAAATTCAACCGTAACTCCAATTGAAACAAATTATATATGAAAAATTATCAAAAAAATCCAAAGAATCTGTTTATGGCATTTTCATGCATGTTTGAGCAACCTAAATCTACTGTATATGACAAATTGAATTAATGGCATTTGACATGTCATATATGGAGTTTGAATTTGAATCTTAGATTCAAACCAACTCCATTTAACCTGCTGCTAGTTGCATTAGCTCAAACCACAGCATATTGCCATGTCATGATCATGCATTATATTGTGCATTGCATTGATTGTGTTTCTTCTTTGTTGTCGGTGCTTGTCCCCTCTCAGTAGACGTGTACCGACGATGTGATCGATGACACCGATGAAGAACTATACTATCTTCACAAGTGCCAGGCAAGCAAAAACCCCTTGTTCATTCCGATACAATCCCACTCTCTCGCTCTGCTCTCTTTTACTGCATTAGGACAACAATGATTCAACTGTTACATGCTGCGGTAGTTTAACCCCTTATCCTCTGCATGACCTGTCATTGCCACAGTAAATAGATGAAACCCACTAGCATGAGTAGGAGTTGTTTGAGCCCTGATGTGCCTACTCATTTATGCTTGTTTGTCATGCCTGCTATTGCTTAGAGTTGAGTCAGGTCTGATTCATCGGGGATGAATTGGAATGTTGTGAAACATGTCCTATTGTGTGTGAGCTAAGTGTGTGAACATGATTTGGTAAAGGTAGCGGTGAGAGGCCATGTAGGAGTACATGGTGGGTTGTCTCATTGAAACCGTCCTCAGGAACTAAGTTCTGTGTTTGTGATCCATGAACAGCTACTACCACACAATGGGTTCCGGTAACTCGGCCCCTCTCGGCTTATTAATCAACTTGATCTCTGTCCAGGAGTTGCAACTAGTTTCTGGTGTTTGTAGGTAGTGTTAGTAGTCTACCAAGTGGCACCCGGTACAGGTGGGCTTGGGACAGACTAGGCACAGTGGCCCGGTGTACCAAGTGGCACCCGGATGGTGGGCTTGGGAACCCTGCACACATCGTTTGGGGCCGTGAGCGACACCCCGGCCGGATCTCCTTGCGGATGGAACCTGAATAGGCGATAAACCTGGACGAGAGACTTGTGTGGTTAGTCAGGTCGTGGCCGACTCCCTCGCCAGGCTTCCGCTTGAAGGTTGCCGAGATACACGAGGTGTACATGGCGGTAAGTGGCGAGAGCGTGTGTGAAGAAGTACACCCCTGCAGGGTTAATATTATCTATTCGAATAGCCGTGTCCGCGGTAAAGGACTTCTGGGTTGCCTATACAGTCATAGACAAGTGAAAGTGGATACTCTAAAATGCGCAAGATAAGCATGAGTGCTATGGATGGCGTTCTCGTAGGGAGACGGGAGCGGATCCATAGTGGTGTATTGGTTGGTGAATATGTGGACTCGTGTGCTCCACCTCAAAGAGTTACATTGCAGTCGTAGTTCAGGATAGCCACTGAGTCAAAGCTGGCTTGCTACAGTTAAACTCCACCACCCCCTTTGTTGATAATGATGCATATGTAGTTAGTTCTGATGTAAGTCTTGCTGGGTACATTTGTACTCACGTTTGCCTATTTTATGTTTTTGCAGAGAGACTTCAGTCTCACTAGTAGTGACGAGTGGACTTCGACGTTTAGCTTGTTACCTCAGCTACGATCTTGTGTCCTCCGCAAGATCTTGTAGATAGTCAGGCTTCTCAGCATTTTTCATTTGTAGATGTCTGTACTCAGACATGTTAAGCTTCCGCATGTGCTTTGACTTGTATGCTCTGAATGTTGGGTCGTGAGACCCATGTTTATAATATCTCGCTCCTCGGAGCCTATTGAATAAATACTTGAGTTGTAGAGTATGTTGTGATGCCATGTTGTATTTGCACATATTGAGCATATTGTGTGTATGTTATTGAAATGCTTGGTATGTGTGGGATCTGACTATCTAGTTGTTTATCCTTAGTAGCCTCTCTTACCGGGAAATGTCTCCTAGTGCTTCCACTGAGCCATGGTAGATTGCTACTACTCCAGAACACTTAGGCTGGCCGGTATGTGTCCTTCTTCGTTCCTGTGTCTGTCCCTTCGGGGAAATGTCACGCGATGAATACCGGAGTCCTGTTAGCCCGCTACAGCCCGGTTCACCGGAGTCCTACTAGCCCAGTGCTACAACCTAGATTCACTCGCTGATGACCGACACGTTCGATGCTGGGTCATGGATGCCTGTCCCTGTAAGTTTGCGCCACTTTGGGTTTACGACTAGCCATGTCAGCCCGGGCTCCTTATCATATGGATGCTAGCGACACTATCATATACATGTGCCAAAAGGCGCAAACGGTCCCGGGCAAAGGTAAGGTGACACCCGTGGGGATACCATGCGTGAGGCCGCAAAGTGATATGAGGTGTTACATGCTAGATCGGTGTGGCATTGAGTCCGGGTCCTGACAGCTTTGGTATCAGAGCTTGACTGCCTGTAGGCTTACCAAGCCAAACTGGTCGAAGTTGAGTCTAGATTTTTTTTAGTTATATAAGGGAATTGATTGTGGGATGGAACGTAAGGCTCTTTTTACTCCTTTACCTTATGCCCTTCTGATCTGGGTCATCCTATTTCTCCTACGGGGTTGAGGAACTAGGCTATCTCTTCTTTCTATCAGGATCACGTGTTACTAATCCGTAGACTCATAAGATTGGTAGATTCAAGGCTCAGTTCAGTTCCTACTACTTCCGTATGTTCATAGTTGGTCTCAGAATCTTGATATTGTGTGATCGAGTGGTTATGCCACCATTTTTGTAGCATGTCTCAAATCTTTTCGAGCATTTACAGCCGTTATGCTGTCCGAGTCATCTCAGGTTTCTAAACAATCTGATGCATTTGCAAATCCTCTTCCTTTGTTTTCAATGTCCTTTGTGCCAGATTAACCACACTAATCGGTGAGTTGAGGTACTCTGTTGCCTTGACGTATATGTTGGAGCTATTACTATGACCCTAGGTGTCTTAGAGGATCACCAGGTAATCCAGCCATGTTTTGTGTTCCCAGTGTGATGATTCTGGCCATCATTCTCGAAAGCATCATGTGATGCTACCTAGTAGTAGGTATTCTACTCCTGGGTTCTTGAACTCGAGATTCACCCTACTTATCTCGTGTTGATAGTGTTTGCTAGTTCCTCTAGGATATTAGTAACCTTTGCGATAGTCCTCGAGGTCCGTGGTATATCGTTCTTCCAAATACCATGAACCATTCTTGGCAGGAGTTCTTTTGAACCAAAAGATCACAACAAGAGTGCTTTTGATGAGTTCTCCATTTTATATTCTGAATCTGCCAGTTCTACCATCTGCATGGGTTATCCGGAAGAAATGTTGAGCTTTGCTCGACATACTAATCTATGCTTCCACAACTCAGGAAGATATATGTTCCTTTGAGTTGTCCCTCTTCAGTCGTATTCCGATCTTCGTCTATCAATTGATAGTCAGGAGTAATTGTGCATTCATGTTATTGATGCTTATTATTCTTGTGGTCCGTCAAGCCATTCTATTCAGGATGACTAGGAGAAACAAACTCCAGTACCTCATCCATATCCAGTATTGGGTCAAAATAGTTGTGCTCCGCGGATCAAAATGCCAACCCAGCTTTTGATTCTATTCTACCCTGAAGTTTTACCGTCTTTATGTCAGGAATTTCATGAGAATTGCACCGGCTCTTGTTAATTCTTGACGTAGTGATACTTCTCGCCATCATTACTCATTCCTCGGTTCCATGTTGTCGCAACCGGAATGCCGACAAGTGAACTGTGATGTGCGAAATCAATACTCCGAGCAACTTGTTGCTTGGTAGTTAATGGACAATACTCTCACTCTTAGCGTGTTGGTTGTTGAACCATCACCCTAAGGTTGATCGTATCACCTAGTCCATTTTCCCTGGTGCACCCTTCGATCAATGAGTTAGGATTGTGTCAATCCCTCGCTCTGTTGATCATATCGTCTTGCCCTGAAAAGCAAGATTGTTCTCGAGCTTAGTAACATATCGGTGGTTCATGATTTTCCGAATATCTTCTCGGAAGTATCACCAGGTTGTCACCTGGCCACTATGTTGAGTTTGTGAGCAAGTTGGTTTTTTGTAACCACCCCTTCTCCAAGAATCCGTGTCGGACACCTTGAGCTAGTTGGTTAAGCTAAACAACAACCTGGAGAGTTGGAAGATAAAAGCTTGCCCGACTTAGTTCAATTTTAAGGGATATCTTGTATGTGTGATGAAGAAGATGATACCTTCATTGATTGATGCTTGTGTCAATTGTTGGATCTATTATCTTACCCAAATCTTTGATTTGCGTATGGGCTATCGTCAAATCAAATCAGAACCAACAATATTCGTAATGTTGTCTTACTCGTGGTTGTTTCCTCGAGCATACACCATTATATCTTTCGGGTCTGACCAATGCTATCACCTTGTTCACATAATTGTGGAATTCCATTCATATGGAAACCTGGATGAATTGTTGTTGAGCCATCAACAACATCCTCGTCTTCTCCAAAATTTTGTTGAACATTAAGCTAGTGTTGGAAACTTTTGAAAGCATTTCTTCATGCTAGTTCATGAAGCATATGCTTGGATGAAAGAAGTGACTTCCTCCAGTTCATGTGCATTTGATGCAAGTTGCCGTCGTGGATTCGAGAAAGTCAATGTTGCTTCCTTTGGAATCATCCCAAATCAGTCATGCCACTAGAAGGATAACCCCTATAAAGCAACACATATTCTACAATGTTTTGACTATAAGTTGCAAAATTTACAAGAGATACGCATATAAGCGTTGCAGCATATGCGTTGTTGACTTGTTGTTCGTTACCATAGTGCCCTACATAGATTGCAACAGATTTTATATGTTGTCATGTATGTGTTGCCAATATATCTGCTACACACAAGGAGTGTGGCGTGAAAATCCGTTCGGGCAAAAATCAGTTTTTTGCGTAGTCCCTTCCTTTTATTCTCCGATCCAGATCATAGGAGGAGGCACAGGATGGGCCACGCTCCACCCTGGAATTTTGGCCCAGCCTGTATACCACACATAGGTAATATAAGAGATGGGCTTGGAGAAAAATATAAGCCCAGTAACAGCCTACCCTGCTCCTCGTGTCGTGCCAAAGCGAAAGCAGCCACGCACAGTCGGTCGATCCTACTTCTCCAGTCCCGGGAATACTCGATCCGCCGCCTGCCTCGCCGTCCTTGCCCGGCCGCCCGGAGCCATCGGTAGACCGCCCTGTGACCCTGACCGGCGTGAAGGCTGATACCCGCTATCTGCTGCTGCCTACCTCGGTTGGCGCCCGGCCGGCTGCTGTCCGCGCAGGCGCGCAGTTGGGCGCACCACCGCGCCCTGCTGACCGGACTGCCGGAGCCGCCCACTTCTAGTGCGCTCCGCGGTTGCTTCCTCAGCTGTTGATCCTCCGGTCCTCCCCAATCCTCATCCCCTGCTCAGCTCAGAGAGGTACCTCATCCCCGCGTCCCCAGATCTCTGAATCTGCAAGCTTTGGACGAAATTACATGAAACTTATATGCAGTAGTTTTCAAAATACCGCCCCATTCCAAAACTTCGGTATTATTATGCGTTGGCAATGAATACTACAGTTTCTAAAAACAGAAACTTTCTCAGTTTTAGTGAACCGCCGATATATTTGGCTCGTACTATTTTACCGTAGTTTTGACACCTTAAGCAACTGAACCTAACTTAGCTAGCTACACCAAGGAGCTACATGACCGGATGAACCTTTTGCATTTGCCAATCGAGTTCATAAGTGTTCTATGTGGATGACCTTATCCAGGATGGTCAATTGTTTTGAAGATGAAACCTCGAGATAATTTTGATGGTGAAGAATGGAATGATGTGGAAACAGAACCTTATCATGTCAGCAAATTCTTTGAGCTTTTTGATACTGCCCATCATAAACAAAATTGGATGAGAAGAGATAGAGGGGGAGAAACTGTAGATGCTCCTATAGTGCCAATTGATGACACAGTACCTCGATAAAGGACAGCTTCCATTGTGATTCTGTTATTTATATTTTTAGTATTGTTGCTGCAACTTATGTCATTTTGGTCATGAAACTTACTACTCTATTGCTTCTGCATGCAGGTTCGATGGATAATGAAAGTCACCGATCTGAAAATGTGGAGCCTAGTTGAAGTGACGAATTCATTACTGTTATTTGCTATTTTTTCTTTTATGTCCATGTACTTTATAATTCGGACAACAAGATTTGTAAGTGTGACTGGCCTAAAGTGTCAATACTTGATCCTAAATATGTTGATGTTGGTTCTTCTGTTTCCTACACATTCTTACACATGTTCATATGTACCTACATCCGGGTTGTTGGTTATCTCTTAAACATCGAAGTGTTACATAGGCTTGTTCCACGAACTCGATCAATACATTGATGCTGGTTGTCTTTTGCCAATATATCATGAGAGCATCTCTAACTTGGAGGGGAATAGCAGTAGAGTGTTAGTGTCTCTTTGCACTAGAATAATGTAGCTGTATCTTTCCTTCAGTTAGCTGTAGCGTTTCTTCAGTTAACTGTAGCTTTTCTTCAGATAGCAGTTTGTTTTGCACACGTGATTTAACAAAAAAGAAAACAAATTTGATGCTAATTTAAATAGATTGGACGATTTACATTCAAACTTACATATTTTTAACATAAAACCGGACGGTATTTTCTCCCGTGAATTAAAACTTCAAAAAAAAACCAATCCTACCCTATACTTGACGGTGACCTAGTACGCCTGGCCGGCTGGCCGACGACACCTCCATCACCGTTATCCGGCTTCCAACCGCGGAAGGGCACGGGGACACGGCAGTGCTTCCCGACTGTCGTCTAGCGCTCATGTATGATCTTGTTCGCTTGCTCCTGCGTCGCGCGCAATGCGGCCGCGGACTCACGGATGATCTTGTTCGCTTGCTCCTGCGTCGCGCACAGTGCGGCCGAGGACACTGTGAATGTGTGAGGGGACAGACGAGCGATGAGACATACCGGAGGTGGCAACGTCGTTGTCTCGCTTAGAGACCACTATTTGCGGTACTTCAGCATCTCCTCGTCAAGAAGGCAGAGACAATGCTTTCTCATCTCTGTCGTGGTGTTCGACTTGTAAATGACCCAAGCCATCGCGTCAAGTCATATCTCTCCGGCATGTAACAGGCAAAGAGACTCGAACATGGCGCGGGCGTTGCTCTCGGCTGACCTGCCGCTTCACTACCGGCTCTAGTGACAGCTCGCGTTCGCTCTGGGCCGGCATCAATATGGCACAAAGAGCAAAGGAGCGTTCGTGCGGGAGAGGCACTGGCGTGGGAGATGTTTTTGGTGGTCCCTGGTTTGCAGCCAGTTTGCGGGATTTCGAAAAAACTAGACCGGTCCATGGACTGATGGGGTACCATGTTGGAAGGCAAACTGCGTCAAGAATGTCGATCCGGATGTTTACAGACATTTTGTGGGTCCGTGTTGGGGCTGACGGGCCTATCTCACTGCCCTCTCCTCGGTGGACCTGATGGCCCGCGACGAGGAGTCGGCGCCATCACAGCTGCCGAGGTAGTGGAGGCGGCAGAAGTGCGCGTTCGCAGTTGCATGTGGCACGTCCTCCTTGACGGACTTGTCGCACCAGTTGCGACGTTACGGCGACGCCATCCCGTCGATCCGGGTGTAATGGTTGTGTGGTGGCGAGGGGCTCCACCTTCATGCGGCACCCAATCGGGACGCCGTGGTTGCACGGTATGTCATGAAACTCTAAATTAATACTTTGTCCATGAAAACTAGTGAGCCTGGATGACAATTATACTTATACATGTAGGTCCGAACATGGAAGCTAAGAGTTTTTTTTGTGTTTTGGATGAATTTTTTCTATTGTTTGAGCAACAGAATTCATTTTTGCTTCACCCATATTGCACTGGATTTTTTAAAACATAGAAGAAGCACTGAATTTCTACAAACATAGAAGAAGCACGTTCTGTTTAGCACAAATATATGTACAAGTGCCTATCACGGGCCAGATGATTAATAACAAAATTCATAATTTGTTTCGCTCGACTAACTTCTATTTCGTTTTTGGTTTCGCTCCATTTTTTTCCTTTTCGCTCCGTTCTCTCCCGCCAACAGCGACTAATCTGACCAAGTACGCGCGCTTCATTACCATGGCCCCACCTGTCATTGGAATCCAGAACAGAGACTAAATATCGGTCAAACAGATCGTGCTGAGCTAACTGCGCAAATAAAATCGGAAACGTCCCCCCAAATCAGCACGGTTCCCTTCGTCGTCTCGTACTGGATTCATCCGCACACCCGGCGGCCGGTGGCAGAGGCATCTCCACGACCTGAGCAAGGTTAGTTGCCGACCCTCCCCCAATTCATCCTCTCTTCCTCCCTGCTCTACCGATCTATGCTCTAAATCAATTCACATCTCTCTTGTCAGGAAAATCCAGCTGATATAGATTCTCCAAATCCGACTGGTACGTGGTGGCAACAATCCTGCAAGTTCATCTAGTAAGTGCCCTGCTCCTTATCCCATCTCATTGCTGCAATTCATGCCCTACATATTGGTTCTAAGCTGTTTTTTTTCAACCACCAATCGATATACAGAGAGATCACGATTCTAGATTAATCTGAAATTGACTCATATATTTTGTTCACTCGTTGCAAAAGTTTCGTCAGTCGACTGAAAACCATTTCAGTCAGATATTTTGGCCAATTGGAGCCTGATAATTTGTCCCTCTTTGTACTTGTCATTTGTATGTCCATGTCAGTTTTTTCTACCAGCCTGTTGACGCTGGAATGCGTCACACGGACACGTCGATATGTACCCGCGGCACCGAGGAAGATGCTCCGCAACTCACACTGCGGGAGGCCGACTTCCAACGCGATACGCAAGACAGCAAGCCGGCGCTTTTGGGACCAGATGCCCCGCTCGCCCGGGAGGGACCCCGTCAGGCCTCGCGGCGACGATTGGCTGCTCGAGGTCGGTCTTACCGCCCCTATAGCCTCGTGGATTCGCAGCCTCCAATCTTGAAGAACGACGAAGAACGCGAAGAAAGATACAAGGGGAGAGATAAAAGTAGGTGAACACGGAAAAGTAGTAGATTGATTGATCGATTGTGTGTTGTTTAATCAGCCGTCACCCCTTAGGTATATAAGAGGCGGCTGGACTTCTTGTGCAAGAAAAAGGCTTGGATTCACGTCCAAAACCCTAGTCAAATTCGGATTGGTTTTGTCCGAACTTTCCAAAACTGTTCGGTTTATACTGGCTGCACCTTGCGGGTCTTTTTTGTGGTGGTAAACGATCTCGGATGGAAATGAGCCCAAAAGCAATCTTGACCGTTTCAACGAGACGAACAACTTTTATGTTGAACGTTTTTTGATCAGAGGTCATCTCGAGGGTCAAATCGGTCGCGCAAAACAGGGTATCCCTCGCGCTACCCATCAGACAGGGTGTCTGGTCGGGCGCGCCAGTTTTTGCCTCGTGACAGGGCTGTATTCCGATGGCTCTAACTTTTGCATACGAACTCGAATTGGAACGACTTTTATATCAAAATCGATGGTTTCGACAAGACGAAGACAATAGGTGTAGATAATGTTTCCATTTGAGGTCGTCTTGGGGACTTAATCAGCCAAACTGTACTCTGAATATAAGATCTTAGTACTTTGAGCATAGTTTCGGCCTTCGAGATGAAATCGGACTGCGATGACCCAAACTTCAAAGATGTTCATATCGACAATACGGAACTCTTTCATGAAGATCACTTCTCCATTTGAGGCCATCTTAAATACGTTATTGACCGTGCCAAAATCTGGTGTCAACACATGCCCCCCTGCTTTTCGGCAAACTTGTGTGCCGAAAAATAACTTGCACGAAGTTTGTTCTAAGCGCGATGTCAACACTCCATCGGCCATTTTGTACGTGCTTTGGATGATAAGTATATATATCGGCCATTTAGATTAGCAACAAAAGTGAAGCTAATCGAACATATAATGATTTGGTAATATCCTTTCATGATGCAAGAAATTATATTTTATCCATGGATTAAAATAAGCCCGTTGAGGGTAACCAATCATACCTGATGAAGAATTCCATGGCATAGGCATCAACGGCATTGTTGAAGAAAATGGATAATGTGTGGACCGAAGATGTTGGAACCTTCGGCTTGGTCCTTCGTAGCTTTCACTCTTTTCCTTCTTCACCTTTGTCGCACTCCTTGTAAAGGAAGGTCGCACATAATTCTTATTTTGAATATTTCCTTTGGGAACCCATGCCATATTTCTATTTTCAAGTTCTTGTGCACTAAGCTTCTGCAACTCCTTCTTTTGTCAACACGATAAGCCGAGTGGGCATCGCAGCTGCGATTTTGTTTGAAGTAACGGCAATTCTTGTTTTAACTTGTGCACTCTCAACTTCTTCCCTTCAGATTTGGCACTTGATTGACTTGCCTCATTGCCTTTTGTAGCCAATGTCAACACTTTAATTGGCTCTTTTTCATTTGAGATCATATCTGAAGTGGCACTCTTACGACCATCTCTTTTGACGCGGTAGATTCGCTCAACCACCTCCTTATTCTTCCTTGTGCACCAGACCGGTTCTTTATGATTGAAACAATCTTTGACGCGTGATTGTTCAAATGTTGATCTCCTTGGAGCTGCATAGTATTGATGAGATGGTCTAGAATAAGATGGAGAATGTGCGCTTGTATCATACCTATCCCATGATGAATATGTATCTATATGAGCATAGGGAGGCATCCACGGCATTGGCATTGGCGGCCCAAAATAAGGATATGAATATGTTGCATTAAAATTATCACTTTGCCAATACCAATCCTCATATTTGCGCCTTGGGGGTGATCTTGGTTTCTTTGCATGATTTGGCCGATAAGCATTCTTCTCTTCACTCTTCTTTTGATATTTATCCAATAGTTCAGCGAAGGTGATTTTTGATCTCTTACACTTGCGCTTATTTCGGCCTTTGTTTCCTTTGGTTGTGCTTACACCAATCATTGGATTTGCTTGTTGCCCTCCCAGTCCTTGGCGTCTCCATTGTAGCTTCGATGGAATTCTCGCCCTCAAAATTATGTTCATTATGCTCTTCAACAACTTCTTTACTTGAAAGTTTGACCCCATCACCTACAGTTTTTACCTCCTCTTTAAATGGATCGGCTTGAAGCAGCCGATGCAAAAACTTTCTGCCATCGAGACCAATCAGAATAGACTGGTCATCTCTTGGTGTCTCAACAAATTTCAATCGTCCTTTATCAATGGCCGATTTAACTATTTGACGAAATATATTGCAATCCTCAAAATTATGTTTGAACGAATGATGCAACCTACAATACATTCGTCCTTGAATGGATGGCTTGACATGGTGATCAAGAATTCTTATGTAATTATTTTTCAGCAATAAATCAAATATCTGGTCACACATGCTTGAATTGAAGGTAAACTTCTTGCTTTCTAGCCGATCTTGCTGTGTGAACGGCTTTGAAGATAAGCAAACGAATGGTTCATATTTAGCATCTTCCCATTCGGCTATACATTGTGTTTTCCACTCTATCTCCGGTGTCTTTGGATAAGATATTATATTAGCATCGGATTTCTCAAAAGAAATTAACCTTGGCTTTAAACTTCCGATACGAAAATATTTAGAACACACATGTCTCAATTGAGACAAAGTGCAAGCCAAGTAAGAAATAAGCAAAGCTACCCAACTAGATATGAACTTTAGATAAAGCAACGGGGAAAGCTTTGGCCACAACAATAAGTCATTATCGGTCTTTATAAATGGTGCAATGGGTTGACCGATATAGTCTATAACAATTTTGTTGCTAACAAGTAAATTACTCTTCTTCATTGGTCTTTCACAATTACTTATGAGAATTTTTCTTATAGAAGCATCGACAATAAAGTTGCGACCAAATCGGAAGATAGGCAAGTCACTTGCTAGACATACCTCTTCAATTACGTTGGGAGAGCATGATGGTTGTATCACTTGAATAATACTTTGTTCCACTTTTGAATGACTCTCCAATGACTTGGCATCCTCTTTTTCTTTGACAGATTCGGTACACATACTATTTGATTCGGCTTTTTTAATAACCGAATTAACTTTGTTATCCGAATCACCACTCTCTCTTTCTTTGATTCGCAAGGTTGCTTGTTCTTGTCTAAATTCAGCAAACATTGTAGCTAGTCTATCTTTAAGCTTTTTTCTTCCAATTTTAGCCAATCTTCATCGGATTGCCCCCCAATACTTTGAGACGCTTTCGGCAATGGTGTGTTGCCGAAATTCTGTAATTGTGCAGGGGCAACATGATATGCTACGTTACTAGGTAAAGACACATGCGCTCTGGTAGAATTCTCACTTATTCGGCCATGATCATGAAGGTGCGGAGCCGAATCACGAATATCTACAATTGCGTATGGTGCCGAAAAATTCGTAGCATGAGGTGTAGCATACGATGTTTGAGGTAATTGGCCAAATAACTTGTAGTGGCATGGCCAATTTCCCTATCCACCGGCACGTTTGGATTAACATACTGCAAGTTATTTGCCGATGAATAAAAAGTTAAAACACTTTGTTGCATACTATCGGAAGTTCCTACATGGGGTGTCTCAACATGATTAACTGAACTCATCATGCTGTTCATCGGCATATAGATTTGTGGGGTTGCCGATGCATGGGAGTTGGGATACATATGTTGCATGTTGCTAAAATTATATGAAGTTGAAGCATGAAGATTATTCTGAATCGGCTGTTGCACATAATTAGATGCATGATTGATAAAACTAGGGCTAGCCGATACAATATGCTCATTAGACGATCTAGCAACAACATATGCATCATTTGCATCTACATATGTGAATCGGGTATTCATATTACCTTTGTAGATTGCAAACCCTAGATGACGATCTCTTCGTAGCAAGAACGGGCCGAAGACCGTTCAAAGCTTCGTCCCCAGCGGAGTCGCCAAAAAGTGTGTTTACACTGGAACGCATCACACAAACACGTCGATATGTACCCGCGGCGCCGAGGGAGATGCTCTGCAACTCACACTGCGGGAGGCCGACTTCCAGCGCGATATGCAAGACAGCAAGCCGGCGCTTTTGGGACTAGACGCCCCGCTCGCCCGGGAGGGACCCCGTCAGGCCTCGCGGCGATGATTGGCTGCTCGAGGTCGGTCTTACCGCCCCTATAGCCTCGTGGATTCGCAGCCTCCAATCTTGAAGAACGACAAAGAACGCGAAGAAAGATACAAGGGGAGAGATAAAAGTAGGTGAACACGGAAAAGTAGTAGATTGATTGATCGATTGTGTGTTGTTTAATCGGCCATCACCCCTTAGGTATATAAGAGGCGGCTGGACTTCCCGTGCAAGAAAAAGGCTTGGATTCACGTCCAAAACCCTAGTCAAACTCGGATTGGTTTTGTCCGAACTTTCCAAAACTGTTCGGTTTATACTGGCTGCACCTTGCGGGTCTTTTTTGTGGTGGTAAACGATCTCGGATGGAAACGAGCCCAAAAGCAATCTTGACCATTTCAACGAGACGAACAACTTTTATGTTGAACGTTTTTTGATCAGAGGTCATCTCGAGGGTCAAATCGGTCGCGCAAAACAGGGTATCCCTCGCGCTACCCATCAGACAGGGTGTCTGGTCGGGCGCGCCAGTTTTTGCCTCGTGACAGGGCTGTATTCCGATGGCTCTAACTTTTGCATATGAACTCGGATTGGAACGAATTTTATATCAAAATCGATGGTTTCGACGAGACGAAGACAATAGGTGTAGATAATGTTTCCATTTGAGGTCGTCTTGGGGACTTAATCAGCCAAAATGTACTCTGAATATAAGATCTTAGTACTTTGAGCATAGTTTCGGCCTTCGAGATGAAATCGGACTGCGATGACCCAAACTTCAAAGATGTTCATATCGACAATACGGAACTCTTTCATGAAGATCACTTCTCCATTTGAGGCCATCTTAAATACGTTATTGATCGTGCCAAAATCTGGTGTCAACACAGCCCTGCTGTTCTTTCCCCATTGAGTTGCTTCACAGTCTGATGACAAACAAAAAAGAAGAAACATGAAACATATATCTGATTAGATCAATGTCATTGTAAAATTGAAACCACCACCAATTGCTGTGACCAAATAACAGCGAATCTTAGTAAAAGCACACTGTAAAAATGAATCAAATTGGCATTGTTATAAACAATACTTTAGTATCAGACTCGGAGCAGCAAAACACACTTGGATGCTATGATTCAAGTTTTCTATAACTATGTAGGAGAGTAGTCCTTGCTACACTGTAAAATGTACAATAGATGCACGGTAAACAAAACAACATTAGTTTAGGGAGCAACAGAACAACTACGAGCCTAATGGTTCTAGGCTCAAAATATATTACAACTTTGCAGTACAATTACATTTCTTTCACACTGAAAAATTATATAGTAGATGCATATAGTAAAAACCTCGGTGCAGCAAACAAGCTCGCATGCTAGGGTTCACAATTACAAAAAGCTTTGTGGTAGAATACACTGCACGCATACCTAGTTTAGTACCTACTGGGAGCAGCAAACAAAATTCAGCTAAAAAAATTAGGAAAAATAAACCATTTAGAACTGAACTTCAGAATTACTATAGCTGCAGTAGAGTTGCATTTATTGTGACACTTTAAATAATATAAAAAATTCACTGTAAGATTACTAGAAATTACTAAATCCTTGCTTGTCAATTACATTTCTTGAGACTCTGTAAAATGATACATAAACACACAGTAAAGAAAAACACTGAACCCGTGGTCTCTGTATGCTCTATATTGTAGTTTCCCAAACAATCTATATTGCATTTTCATAATTTATTTAAAATTTTGGTCATTTTCATTTTGCAGCAGATATGTCACTGACAAGAATTAATGTTTCTGAATCCAACGAGAAATATATGGCGGAAGAATCAATCGGACATCACAATTCTGCTGAAAAAGATGTCCAAGAAATAGCTTCTAATGATGAAGAAGGCTTCACAGATTGTGATGATGCTAATGCAGATGAAAATGAAGATGGTAAGTTTAGTACCTTCATCTATTTTTTGAAAAAACCTTTCTGTATTTCTATGATAGGAAATTTCGGATCCAATTACTACAATTGGGCTTGAACCTTCGGTTGATGGACATAACTCAAACGTAAAAGTATGTATCTTGTCGAAGTACACAAAAAAATTCCTCAAATTTCACTCAAAAAATTATGGTCTCAACTAATAGTTTGTTATGCTATCTGTAGAGAATGCTTGCTCCTCCGGCCGATGGACTCCGACTAGTTAAAAAACGACCCAATAATTTACAGAACAAGCCAAGTGGTTCAAAATAGTGCAGTTTTGCAAGCATCAAACAACCATTCTGTTCCAGATAAGGAGGTCTATTTACTTAAATACTCTTTGGAACATGTCATTGTCGAGGATTAAGTTGTTACGCTTACACCTTTTGCAATTACATATACAGTACCCAGAACTTGACGGGTATCCTTTTATCCCAGAACAAAGAAACTATGATTCATAATGGTGGCTGTGCATGACAACTAGAAAAATGTTCTGCTGCACACAAGGTATGTTCATAGTCTCACATACAAAATTATGATCAAACTATAGTGCTCCCATGTTTATGTGTTTACTTTCTGCTATGAGAATGTTGTCGAGAACCAAGAAAATTTTGATTAGAATTTCAGTACACGCAAGGGGAAATAAATTCTGCTGAACACAAGGTATATTTCCATTACCATATACAACATGTTCAAAATATACTGCTTCGATGTTTATGTATCTGGTGGTCATCTTGCAATCAGAATTCTGTTTAGAACAAAGAAACTTTGCTTGAAAATGTGAGTGCACGTCAGGCAGAAAAAACTTCTGCTGTAAAGAAGCTGCTATCTTTCCATAATCACATACAAACTGTTCAATCTATATCGCTAGCTTTTTTATTTGTTTATTACTTCTTTGCTATCAGACTGTTGTCCAGACCAAAAGAACAACAAAAGGTACTAATGTAGCAAGTAAGAGTGCTCAAAGTGGTAGTGGTTCGCTGAGTTGGTTGGGTGTTAGTGAACTACTTGTAAGAGTGCTAAAATTCATTTCATATGTTCCCCTGTTTTGACTGTTTTTCATGGGTGATGAGGATGATTCTGACAATGGTAACTTTGATCTTCTCTATCAGGCAAGAACTATATTATTCTTGAACAAACTGAAAAACCGTAACAGGGACATAGCTCTTGCTGAAAGTGTAAGGTGTGATCCTAAAGTTAAACTTGATGGTGCAGAAATTAGAACTGAATTCTGGATAGGGCATTTCGATATGGCACTTGTGAAAACTGAAAATATGGTACGGAGTTGCAAAACTGCAATACTCGCAGTAATACATAAAAACAAAGAGTTTGTGACCTTCAACCTTTGTACATGACTAATATCTTGCCTCAATTACTACTTGCATCATGTGTCAATGCATTGTGTTTTAACAGTTCATTTTGTTTTCTTGCTTGGAGATTCAGAAGATAAATGGATGAGTGTATGGGTGCGTGGCGAGTATATATACTTCCATGATGATGCTGATGTTCCGATTCATGGTGAAGATGATGGATGCTTTCAGTTTTAATTAAGTTGTAGTGATGACATTCCTGTTGGATGTTGTTCCTCGTTTATGTTTTAGTTAAGTTGTAGGGATGTTGATGGATGCTTTCAGTGTAAGCTTCGCTGTCAAGAAAATAGTTAGATTATGCATCACATTTGGATGATGTTCCTCCTCCAATATCTACTATTGTAATCCAACAACTTTATCTATTATATTTATATGATTTCTTCCTCTCATGAGTATATTCTCTTGTTTTGCTTCACTTGAAAATACATAATTATGACCATTACGTGGAGCATTAGTTTAATATATAAAATAATATTATTCACACGATATATGGTCAACACTTGAAGCGTTGGAAATTCTTCATTGCCAAGCAATGGGATTTTGATTCCTGTGCATTAACCACCAACATATAGAAGCGTTGTAGAAGTCCATTTTATCTGTTGTAGTCTTGCAATGGTCCCTTTTACCAACGACAATATAAGCGTTGCATTATGCGCTAGCAACACTGGATAAGGCTACGCATCCAAAACCGTTGGTAAAGACACTAGCAACGCATATATGGACTCTTAGATACAAAAAAATGCGTTGCTATATGGGGGTTCCTGTTGTAGTGTGCATACGTGCGAAGTATTCTGTGGTTTGGAGACTTGCAACCTTCATTCCATATGTATCCCTAGCACACCAAGCCACTAACTGATTTGTTCAAGGAGAAGAAGTTCCTTCATAAGAGCTAATCATATGACTTATGCAAGGACTCCGATATCCTCGATGATGGTTCCCTACCAGAACTCGGTAGTGTTTCATTATAAGACTACTATGTGGTCATGCTTGTCTCGGACAACGTGTTCACATGTTGTTGCAGAACCAGCTCATGTTTTGGAGCTTGCTATCGTAGTTCATCCCCCGAGAATCTCGCAACGTCATCTCGTCGATTTGGGTTGCAAACTTTCATTTTTCTTTCTAGATTTAATGAGTCTGAATTATCCTATTACCAACCAGATCTGAATCTCAGGCAGATATGATGGTTTGAACTTCTCCCAAGAACTATGATATAGGTTCCAGTGAAGTGGACACACCTAGCTGGAAGCACTATTGTTGTAGTATCTTGACTAAGTCGTTTGGTCACCTCCCATGAGGATCTCGCATGACTTATTCTAGAAGTTGATCCTTATGGATGTTGTGCTCCCGAAGTCCGACCTTTACTTGATGGCCATGTCGATGCTTTTAAGCATGATTGTGGTAGCTAGAACATCAAGGAGAACATTAGAAGCGGAGTGCTAAATGTCTCTCGGTCGATCATCCAGATTTCGTTTCCTTGGCCTTGCTAAGGTGAAATCTAAGAAAGGGTTATCTTCCTTTGCATCTGCATCTTCCACCGGTATTCATCATGGTAGTACGTTGTGTTGCCAGGATCCTTGACACGGATATTGGTAAAACCTTGATGAATATGGAGATGTTCAATTTCTTGAGAGCACGCACAAGCGCTAGGTGTTAGCACCGGCACTAACTGGGATTGCCCCAGATTTCCTCGGTTATGCTATAACCATTCCAATAGTGGAATCATTCTCTACTGTTGGGTTTTCTCCCGAGTTACTAGAATCATTCCCAGCACTTGCATTTTGCTCCCAGCTTGCACCGTCATTGTGCAATTCTACCATGGGTCCCATCTATTTCCGATGATAAGCAAAATCATCCATGACATTGTCTTCAACAAGGTAATCCACATCATCCATACTCGTCCGGGTATGTCACTCATCCGG
Organism: Triticum aestivum; assembly: GCF_018294505.1. Classification (NCBI taxonomy): domain Eukaryota; kingdom Viridiplantae; phylum Streptophyta; class Magnoliopsida; order Poales; family Poaceae; genus Triticum; species Triticum aestivum. The sequence continues at coordinate 225,548,381 of NC_057810.1, read as the reverse complement.
ACTCCTTCTACTGATCAATTGTGATTTGCCTTAGGATGGAATAAAGGGTTTCAATGATCTCTGAATCAAAGGTAATTCTTTTGCCACTTAAGGGGGGTATATTCTACGAGTCACCTCCTCTAAGATGTCTCGTTATAGTATCATGGCAACTCAACTCCTCACTACGTTGACAACCGTTCACCACCTTCTTAAGTGTGGAAGTGTTGCCTACCAATTTGAACCTTTGGCATTTGTCTCTTTCCATCCCACTATTGTATGTTTTGTGTCCCAACTCGAGAAATGTTATTACGTCTCACTCCGTGAGTTGGTCATGAGTCGCTCGACCTTCATGGAGATCGATTCCTGTAGAGTTTCTTTTGCCGTCTTTGCGTTGGATAAAGATCTCGAAAGCAAAGACGTCAAGATCAATTTGAATCAATGAACCAACATCTTCGAGAAGGGCAGTTGAATCCTGAAGATCGTGATAGTTTTGTGACCCCCCTTTCCTTTTACCTCACATCTTGAATCTCGGGACGAGATTCTTGTTAGTGGGGGCGAGTTGTCACATCCCTAGTCCTGGTATGCACTAGGCTAGCCCTTTATGTGTGCATCATATTTAAATTTTCAAATGAACTTGAAATGGGGATTGTTCAAACCCTAGCACCAGATCAAATCAAATAGGTTCAACCTAAAATAATCTTCAATGAACCCAAAATGCCTTTGGAAATGTTCATGATTTTTGATGAAGGTGAAAACCTTTGCCAAAAATGATGAGCATATTTCTTGGCCATTTATGGATTTTTGAATTAACTCATATTGTATTTGAATTGGGGTTCCGGGGTCCACTGGGAGGGGCCACAAGCCCCGGAGGCTATCATGGGCCAAGAGTGGGAAGGGACCAGCCCCTGAGTGGGCTGGTGCGCCTCCCACCAAGGCCCAAGGCGTAGCAAAGAGGAGAGAGGGGAAACCCTAGGCACAGATGGGCCTAAGGCCCACCCTAGGGCGTGCCCCCCCTCTCTCCCCCTCTTGGCCGCCTCCCTCCATCCCATCTAGGGCTGCCGTCCCCCTAGGGGTGGGAATCCTAGAGGGGGCGCACCCTCCTCCCCTCCTATATATAGTGGGGGTTTTGGGGCTGCCAAGAACATGAGTCTCCCTCTCTCTTGGCGCAGCCCTACCCCTCTCCCTGCTCGTCTCTCGCAGTGCTTGGTGAAGCCCTGCTGGAGTGCCACGCTCCTCCATCACCACCATGCCGTTGTGCTGCTGCTAGACGAAGTCTTCCCCAACCTCTCCCTCTCTCCTTGCTGGATCAAGGCACGGGAGACGTCACCGGGCTGCACGTGTGTTGAACGCGGAGGCACCGTTGTTTGGTGCTTAGATCGGATTCGGCCGCGATCTGAATTGCTTCGTGTACGACTCCACCGACCGCGTTCTTGCAACACTTCCGCATCGTGATCTTCAAGGGTATGAAGATAAACTAATCCTCTCCCTCTCTTGTTGAATCTCCATAGATTGATCTTGGTGATGCATAGAAAATTTTGAATTATTGCTACGTTCCCCAACAGTCTTCGCCAGTAAGTACTTCTTCACCTGTCATGCCGGGTTACATGCTGGCCGAGTTTTTACATGGCTGACCACTTCCTTTGTGCATTTTCTAGAGTACTTCCCGAAGATGCAGGACACGGAGGACAAGGCTGTGCTGGCCCACCTATTGACCCAGGCAGACGCGAGTGCTGGGGATGACCCGCACGCTTCCTGGAGTTTTCCGGAGATCATGCATGCCACCAAGGCCCGCTTGAGGGCCCTGGAAAAGCCGACGGCAAGGCTCTATGAGGCCTGGTTGGGCATCGCAGTGGCCCTTTGGCGCCAGTGCGCCCAACAGCTTCACGCGGTTGGTGCGCTGGCTGGAAGCCGGGTCAGCGCGGCTCCATGCGTGGCGCGTCTCCGCGGCTCGTGTCAGCGCAAAATTGGTGTTGTGGTTCATCATTTCCTGTTACCCAGGCCTAAACCTAAACTAGATGGTGGCCTAGCTAGCTGGCGTAGAGGCTCAGCTGGCAATGGAGGTGGACCAGATTGCAGCGGGCCAGCTACCTTGCCTCGTTCGCTACACATGACGAGTTTCAGGTGGAGTGGACGGAAGACGATGCAGTGGTGCCGCCCGACAACTTTGTCCAGGCACTTGATGACCTGGCAGGAAGCTCCGAGGATTCGGGTCCTGACGTGACTGACGGGACCGGACTGGACGACAGAGGCGCCTCGGCAAACCCAGTGGTCACTGTGGAGGAGCCAGAGGTCGCACAACCCGACATGTCCGCTGCTTGAAGCCGTTCTGCTTTTTACCTTTGTTGAATTTTGTTAAGAGACAAGTCCACCAACTAGGGGTGTAATGTGAATGTAATGAACTCCGGCCGTGGGCCTTTATTTGTATAATGTAAATATTTTCGCAAGTGTATGCGCTCGTGCTTGCCATTCTTAGGATTTTTCCTGCTTGCTCCTTCTTTTGGCTTCCCCATGCGAGTCGAACAACCGGGTTTCGGTCTGTGACAAGGAGTTCGGCCTTGGGAGGGAGTGCGCAGTACTTAGGCTTTTTCAAACGTTGAGCGCCAGCAAAGCACCCACTGGGCCGACTGGCGGTAGGCGGCGACACCGGCTGGCGCGCAGCCGGTTGTGCGGCAGCTTAGTGTGATGGTGCCAAATTGCCCGATCCGGCTTAGAGGGTCTCTGCATGCCGTCGCTTTAGCCCGTGGTTCTTGCCGGCCGAACAGCCAAAGCCAGACTGTGGCTTAGGGCGAAGGGGAGGGCCTCAGCTACTCAGACATGTCGAGAAGGACTAAGCAGGAGACGAGATGCCTTCAAGCCAGCCAGCCCCTGAGCCGGATGAACTGAGCCGACGGTGGAGGGCGAGAAATCACAAGTGTCTGCGAGGCACAATAATTGGTAGGAAAAGGTAGCCCCCAAGTGTCGTTCGGGGGTCCTGCCATCTTTCATGGAACATCAAAAGGTAGTGATACATACGTGCATAAAACTAACTATAAAATGGGCGGAGGAGCTCTGCATTCCAAGGCCGGCTTGTCTCTTCGTCGGTGGTGTCTCTCTTGCGCTTGTTTTACTTGCGTGCGTTGATGAGGTACTAGGCGTTGCGGTCACACACATCTTTGCTGACGATGAAGGGGCGCTCCCATGGGGAGGCCAACTTGTGCTGGCCGGCTTGCCGCTGGACGAGCCGGAGCACGAGGTCGCCTTCGCAGAATGCAAGGGGCTTGATCCTCGTTCTATGGTCGTGCCTCAGGCTTTGCTGGTAGATGGCCGATTGGCTGAGGGCCAATAGGCGATCCTCCTCTAATAGGTCGACGCCGTCTTCACGGGCTTCTTTGGCTTGTGCTTCTGTGTACATTGTGAATCGTGGCGAGTCGAACTCGATGTTGGTCGGGATGATGGCTTCTGCTCCATAGACGAGGAAGAACGGGGTGAACCCGGTTGACCGGTTTGGCATCATTTAAAGAGGATGGCCAGCAGCTCGTCAAGCCAGCTGCTGGGCGAACGAACGAGGGGCTCGACGAGTCACGGATTGATGCCGGACAGGATCAAGCCGTTGGCCCGCTCGACCTGGCCATTGGACTGAGGATGAGCGACGCAGGCCAAGTCAAGCCAGACGCCAAAGACAGCGCAGTACTACGCCAGTGCTCCCTTGGCAATGTTGGTGCCATTGTCTGCGATGATGCCGTGTGGGACGCCATAGCGAACCGGGATGTCCTTGATGAACCGGGCGGCCGTTGGCCCGTCCAGTTTCTTGATCGGTCGTGCCTCGATCCACTTGGTGAATTTGTTGACTGCCACCAGCAAGTGCGTCATGCCGCCTCGAGTGGTCTTGAAAGGTCCCACCATGTTGATTCCCCATACCACAAAGGACCAGGTGATCATGATGGTTTGCAGGGCTGAAACTGGCTGGTGGCTGCATTTGTTGAAGCACTGACAACACTCGCACTTGAGGACCGGTGACTCAACGTCCTTGTGTGCCGTAGGCCAGTAGAAGTCATGACAGAAAGCCTTGGCTACCAGGGACCTGGAGGCGGCATGGTGCCTGCACTCTCCCTGGTAGATGTCGAGGAGGATCTCTATGCCCTTGTCTTGCTCGACGCAGCGCTGGAACACACCAGTTGCACTGCGCTTGACGAGCTCGTTGTTGATGATGTTGTAGGCGGACGCGTGGCGCTGCACTTTTTGAGCCTCGGTTTCGTCCATGGGGAGCACCCCATCCTCCAGGAAAGCCAGGATTGGCTCGGCCCACGATGGAGCCGCTACCACAGTGAAGACGACCGCCGGGTCGGGATCCGGGATGGTGCCCCCGAGCCGTAGCCAGTAGCCCCCGGGCTGGGTTCAACAGTCCCTGAGCCGGGATCGGCAGCCCCCGAGTCAGGGACGGCAGCCCCCGGACCAAGTTCAGTAGTCCTCGGGCCGGGGTCTTCGGGGTTGGGTGGGGGAGCCACTGAAGGAAATATGACCTAGTGGCAATAATAAATTTGTTATGTTATATTTCGTTATTCATGATAAAGGTTTATTATTCATGCTAGAATTGTATTGAACCGAAACTTAAATACATGTGTGAATACATAAACAAATACCTTGTCCCTAGTAAGCCTCTACTAGACTAGCTCCTTGATCAAAGAGGGTTAAGGTTTCCTAACCATAGACAGTGTCATTTGATAACGGGATCACATCATTAGGAGAATGATGTGACAGACAAGACCCATCCATTAGCTTAGCATATCGATCATTTAGTTTATTGTTGCTTTTTTCATGTCAAATACATATTCCTTCGACTATGACTTTATGAAACTCCTGAATACCGGAGGAATACCTTGTGTGCTATCAAATGTCACAACATAACTGGGTGATCATAAATATGCTCTACAAGTATCTCCGAAGGTGTTTGTTGAGTTGGCATAGATCGAGACTAGGATTTGCCACTCCGAGCATCAGAGAGTTATCTCTGGGCCCTCTCGGTAATACACATCGTAAGCTTGCAAGCAAACGACTAAGGAGTTAATCAGGAGGTGATGTATTACGGAACGAGTAAATAGACTTGCCGGTAACGAGATTGAACTAGGTATGAAGATACCGACGATTGAATCTCAGGCAACACTAGAAAAAAACACTTCTGTGATGATACGTGTTTGTCACATTAGGTCACATTTTCTATCATGCATGTACATCCATGATGATTTTATGACATAATAAAGATAGTCATAGTTGTGTTGTCACAGAAGTGTTCCATGACAATACAAAAATTATCATCACGGAAGTGTTCACTTCCATGACGATAAATGGCGCGTCATGGAAGTGTTTTCGTCAATGGTAACCGACACATGGCATCAACCATAACGGGTCACCATTAAGCTATCGGGTCCGATAACCCATTAAGAGCAACGACCAATGGCGATTTTCCACGTGTAAATTTCTCATTGGTCGAAAGAAACACGTGTCAACTCCTCGCTGGGACAGATGTCATCCAGCCAGTGGACGTGACGTGCCTATGATACGTTGACACGTGGATCATCATAACAGTGGCCCATTCAGGTCAAAAGGCCGGCCTGTTTGACTTGGTCAAAAGGTGGTGGGCCAGCCCATGGAAAGCCTGTTAACGGCTTGTTCGCATATAGCCCATTTACAACCCGCTAACTCATGACCCGTTATGGCCTATCTGAATCTGGCCCAGTAGCGTCATGTGGGCCGTCCAATATGATTCCAGCCCATTGTAACTTTCGGCCCATGTATGGCCCATGATGTATTTTGGCCCATATGAGGTCCTTTGTAACTCTTAATCCATTAACGACCCATGGTGAAACTGGCCCATAATGAGCAGTGTATCACTTTATACCCATTAACGACTCATTATTCCACGGGGCCATTTCCAGCCCGTGTTATCTTTCGGCCTTCTCATGGCCCATTTATTCTTGGGATGATTTGCAGCATTCAATTACTTACGGTCCGTTACTGGCCTATTCCAGTTGTGGGCCAAATTCATCTCGTGCTTAAAGTCGTCCAGTTAATCCGTTTGGCCGTTTTCTTAGCGTCATCAAATACGGCCGATTAACGACAGCCCATTATGGTCGGCCCATGAACGGACGATTCCAACTCTAGCCCGTTTATGGCCCATAATGCGGTCCGTTATTGGCCCATGTTTGGCCAATCGATCATACGACTTGTAGAAGGCCCGTTGATTCTACGACCCGTAGAAGGCCCATTGTTTCTATGGCCCATAGAAGGCCCATGGTCACTATAGTAGATATGTAGCCCATGGTTATTGTGGCCTAGTTTTAAAAAATAGGTTATTGTGGCCACTAGCAAATGCGGAAAAAGAACTGCACTGACTACAAATAAACAAGACAACAAGGAAATAAATAAGCAAACAACTTACGCTAGGCTATCACGGCTATTACACATATTACATCTACCGGGCGTCAAAGTTCGGCATCAGTGCAAATATAAGGAACAAAGCAACATATCACATACACTGGTTGTCAAAGTTGGCGACCAGTGCAAATAGACGCCGCAGCAAAACAAGTCCAGAACTGAAACCACTTCATAAGATCTCAAGAAACAATATCCTAGCTACCCAACCTGCTAGCAAGATGCTTAGTAAGCTTATTAACTTTCTCTTGTTTGGCGCTTAAATCCTCCAGCGCTTGCTGTTGCACCAGAAAGTATGCATCTGAATTCTACAAGGACTTCCTCAGTCCTTCGGCTTCCTGTTGCAGCACATCTGATCGATGTCTTTCATCTTGAAGTTGAGACTCAAGAAGCCGAACTGATTGAGGCGGAGAGTTCAAAGAGCTTGTGCCAGTAACTCAAACACTACATCAAGACATGACTTTGGGGTTGTCTCACTGTCTTCAAGATAGTCTTTATCAGCTTTCTTGGAGACTAACAGGGATGTCTCACTATCTTGAACCTTATTTGCATTACTTCCTTTACCACTGCATAACGGGGTACTCTTCTCCAATATTTTGTCTGCATTCCAAAAGACAAACAAGCAGACACATCACCGGTTTACAATGTTGTATATGAAACTCATTTTGGTAAACCAATTCAGCAGTAAGGTGGATAGGATAACAACATGAAACATACATATATCTATGTACTATGGTCACTGTATGGTCTATGTCATTCTAGTGTATGTTGTCAAATCAAGACAGCGACAGTTCAAATCATATCTGTTTAAGACAAAGCAGCATAAACAGAATATAAGTGCGGGAAACCACACAACATGACATGAAAATATAACTGTTTATTAAATTGAAACTGAAACATAGAGCAAGTTGGAACAGCAACCCAGTTAAAGAAAGATGTTTAAAACATACATGTTGCACCATTGGAGTTTCATTTGCATCCTTCAAATTTGAAATTAGTTGGTATAAGTAAATACAATAATTCAAGAGCAAAGGATTATGAGCCATAGCTAGGGAACCTGACCTGAGAACAATTCTTCTTCTGCTTTAAGCGTTGAGTTGGGGTTCGGAGTGGTGGTCCTCATGATTTGGGCACTGCAGTTGCCTTATGAACTGCTCGTGTTTGGGTGCTCTATGGTGGAGACAGTGATGTGTCAACTGGAACTAGGTTACTATCTGCTGGGGTTGGGGTTAGAAGAGGTGTAGCTGGTTTCCTGTCGAACTTGGTAGGGGTACAATCTGCAAGAGTCTGACTTTTGTGTGGTGGGGCTAGTTCTTGGGCAAGGTCAATCATAGTTCTATCTGCATCGACGGGTAGCACTATCTTTTCTGAAGACCGTATTGTTACTCCCCTAGATACTGCCATCACCCCCTCTAATTCAAATGGCTAATAAACAAGAAAAGTAATTGAATGTACATGCATTGTATGGTAGATAGGTGCAGTGGATAGTGGGGAATAAAAGAGGGCATGAAATAATTCACATTTATATTGTCTAATCAAACAGCATTGCATGGCACAATTTCAAATATATGATGGCTAACTAAACAAGATAGCATGACACAATTTCACATATATGATGGCTAACTAAGCAGGATAGAATGACATAATTCAAAATATGATGACTATGTAAACACGATGACATGATATAACTATATGATGTGTCTATTGAAGTGGTTGGCATGCTATAATTCACATACATGCCGTCTATGGAAACCAGATGGCATGATATAATTCACGGATAGAATGAAAAAATTCAAAATATGATGACTATGTAAACGGGATGAGATGATATAACTAATATGATGTCTTTATTAAATGGGATGTGTCGACGTTCTGGGAATGGGGGTCCCCGGACTTGCCTGCCTGCGGCCTGCGGCGTGGCTCAAGAGGCCCAGCACAACCCATCTTCATCAACACAAGCTCAAGACCCTCGCGAGGGGCCAAGCCTCGCGGGGCGGAAGACAAGGAGCTTCCTCAGGCATGGCCTCGTCAGGCTGGCTCATGAGGAGGCGGAGAGTTCAAGGCGGGGTACCTCGCGAGGTGCCCATGACGCAAGCCATGACGACCAAGGGAGCCAGTCGGGCGCGAGCGCGCAGTGTCCTCCTTTCCTCTTTGGTGCAAAGGCGGCAAGCGCAGGCGAGAGCATCAAGCAAAGGCATCCATTTCGGTGCAACAAGACCGAGACCAGCCCAACGGCAGGAAGGAAGTCATTGTGGAGCCCAAGCAGGCGTCACCACCAGAGCCTTTGACATGCGAGGACCAACTTTAGTCAGGATAAGTGTACTCGCTGTTCCCCTTCAAAATGGCCAATTGTTGGCGCCCTTCTCGCTCAAATATTTGGGAAGAGGCCCAGGGCCTTTGCCTATAAATAGGACTAGCCACCCCCAGGGTAGAGGCAATCTGGACCTGACCTAGCAATCGGGATCCTCACCAAGAAACTAGTAGATAGAGCGATTGAACTCCTCCCAGCAGTTCATCACACCAACCAAGAACAGACCCTCGCGAGGCTGTTCTGCCTTGTATTGTTCATCATCAAGCCCAAGAGGCAATCCACCACACCACACACTGGAGTAGGGTATTACACCACAATGGTGGCCTGAACCAGTATAAATCTTGTGTCTCTTGTGCTATTCAGTTTGGTAGTTTAGGTCCTAGCGATTTGGCGAGGAGCGAGCCGGTAGAGGGTTGAATCTTCGCGCGCACCCCAGTGTTCGAACCTCAAGGGTCTGTCGGAACTCGAAATCTGACATTTGGCGCGCCAGGTAGTGGGTGCGCCGGAATTTGCCTTCCACCATCTCGTTCCTCCCCGACCATCGCATCCATGTCTGACGCTCGTCGGGCTCGCGCCGGGCGCTGAGCCGCCCTCGCTTCCCATGTCGCCCAGACGGCTCCCATCGGTGGGCGCCCTCGTCGTCCCCCGTCACCTGCCGTCAACACCGCCACCGGCCCGGCGGGGAACGGGCGGCAAGCAACCCAGCATTCCCCGGTGACCTCTAGGGAGGAGCCGCACAACTTCTTCCTCACCCACCCCGTCGCGCCGGCTCCCTCGGTCGTCGCGGCCCTCCTAAGCGGCTCGCAGGCGCCGCCCTCCAGCCGCCACGTCAAGCCATTCGTTCGTCGGGTCGGCGCCGCCGCCACCAGGTAGGGGGCTCCCTCAGGCCGGACGGAGCCGTCGGCCGGGCTGACCTTCGACTCTGAGGACCACCCCACCAACTTGGCCAGCTCGGGCACGCTCCCCATGCTCTACACGCCCCCCATCTGCCAGGTGGCCGTTACCAGGACCCTCATCGACGGTGGCGCGGGTCTCAGCGTGCTCTCGGTTGAGGCCTTCAACCTCCTCTACATACCCCGGGAGCGGCTTCAACCCAGCCGGCCTTTCTCGGGCGTCGGAGGCGGGTCGTCCAGCTCCTTGGGGCAGATCCGACTTCCGATAACTTTCGGCACCTACGACAATTTCCGCACGGAGCTGGTCGATTTTGACATCGCCCCCATTGGCCTCCCCTACAATGCCATCCTCGGCTATCCAGCATCGGCCAAATTCATGGCCGCGACTCACCCGGGGTACAACCTCATGAAGATGCACGGGAGCAACGGCGTCGGCACCGTGCCTGGGGACACCGAAGGTGCGCTACGAGTACTCGAGCTCGCCCTCAAGACGGCGGCGGCGGCGTGGCCCGCCGACACAAAAACCCCCAAGCCCAAGGGGGCTGCGCCGACCAAGAAGAAGCAGTTGTTCACCCAAGACAAGGCGGAAACCAAGCAGGTACCTATCGACAAGGACGGGTCCACTAACGCCACTTTCACCATAGGCGCCAACCTCGAGCCTGAGCAGGAGGAAGCCCTGGTCAAGTTCTTGGGTGCAAACAAGAAGGTGTTCACCTGGGAGCCCGATTAGCTGGCAGGGATCCCACGGTGCGTAATCGAGCACCACCTCAACGTGTGTCCCAACGTGCGTCCCGTGAAGCAGAAGGCGAGGAGGTAGTCCACTAAAAAGCAGGCCTTCATCGTCCAAGAGACCCGCAAGCTAGAAGCCGCGGGGGTTATTCGCGAGGTCCGATACCCGGATTGGTTGGCCAACCCCGTGGTTGTGCCAAAGAAGGGAGGAAAGGAACGCATGTGTGTCGACTTCACCAACCTCAACAAAGCATGCCCGCAAGATCCGTTCCCGCTCCCTCGCATCGACCAGATCGTCGATTCCACCGCTGAGTGTGACCTGTTATGCTTCTTGGATGCCTTCTCCGGGTATCACCAGATCAAGATGGCGGTGGAAGATGTGGAGAAGACAGCCTTCCTAACCCCGTGTGGGGTGTACTGCTATACATGCATGCCATTCGGACTGCGCAACGCGGGGGCAACCTTTCAGCGGCTCATGCACATCACCTTGGGCCCGCAGCTCGGGAAGAATGTGGAGGCTTACGTCGACGACATCGTAGTGAAGTCTCGCGAGGCCAAGACCCTGATACAAGACCTGGAGGAAACCTTCGCGAGCCTCAACGCGGTGAGCCTGCGACTCAACCCGGAGAAGTGTGTGTTTGGAGTCCCCTCGGGCAAGCTCTTGGGTTTCCTCGTGTCCCACCGAGGCATCAAGGCCAACCCAGAAAAGGTCAAGGAAGTTGAGGACATGAGCCCACCAAAGACCCTCAGGGAAATGCAGAAGCTCACGGGGCGCGTGACGGCACTGGGGCGCTTCATCTCCCGATTGGGGGAGCGGGCGCTGCCTTTCTTCCAGCTGATGAAGAAAAAGGGGCCCTTTGAATGGACTGAAGAGGCCGACAAGGCGTTCCAAGATCTCAAGAGATACCTAACCAGCCCTCCAGTGATGGTGGCCCCGCGCCCTCAAGAGCCCTTGGTACTCTACCTCGCCTCCACTCCCTACTCCGCTAGCGCAGCCCTGGTGGCAGTTAGAGAGGAGCGTCGGGCCAAGACCACGGCAGCCACCCGTGCCAAGGCAAAGCTGGCTCAAAAGGGACTCGCGGAAGTCACCACCATGACTGAGGAAGATCAGCCGTCGCAGCGGAGCGCACCAGGGGCGGGAGAGGCCCTTCCTCCAGGCAACCAGCTTCTGGAGGCTCCACCACCTCGGGAGGCCATGCCTCCCGAGGACGCCACCAGCACCGACGCCCCAAGCCTCGTCGAGCACCCGGTGTACTTCGTCAGCACGGTGTTACGGGATGCGAGGGCACGGTACCCCATGCCGCAGAAGCTCCTCCTCGCGCTGCTGGTGGCTTCGCGCAAGCTGCGGCACTACTTCCAGGGTCATCCGATCAAGGTTGTCTCGGCATACCCCTTGGAAAGGGTGCTCCGGAGCCCTAACTCAGCCGGAAGGGTCGCCGAGTGGAACATTGAACTGCAAGCATTCCAGCTCGAATTCAGCACGACCGGAGTCATCAAGGGGGCCGCGCTGGCATATTTCGTGGCCGAATGGACAGAGGCACCGGGCCTCAGGGCCGGCGAGGATCGATCCCTTTCCCCAGGAAGCGAGGCGCCAGAAGGCTGGGTCATGTACTTCGACGGAGCGTTCTCCAGGCAGGGCGCTGGGGCTGGGGCGGTGCTCATATCTCCCACTCAGGACAAGCTCTACTACGCCGTGCAGCTCTGTTTCCAGCAAGGCGAGAAGGTCTCCAACAATATAGCAGAGTACGAGGGATTGATAGCGGGCCTGAAGGCCGCCGCTGCCCTGGGAGTGAAGCGTCTTACTATCAAGGGCGATTCGCAGCTCCTTGTCAATTTCTCCAACAAGGTATACGAGCCAAGAGATGAGCACATGGAGGCCTACCTTGCGGAGGTCCGCAGGATGGAGAAGCAGTTCTGGGGGTTGGAGCTACAGCATGTGCCCCGCGGCACTAATCAAGAGGCCGACGACATCGCCAAACGAGCCTCCAGGCGGTTGCCCCAGGAGCCGGGCGTCTTTGAGGAACGGCTCTTCAAGCCTTCAGCCCTTCCACCATTGTCGAGCACAGCACAGCCTCGGGCGGAGCTTCCTCAGCCACCTGCCTCGGGAGCCCCAGCCTGTGGCCCGGCCTCAGGAGCACGCCTGCTCCTGACGATGGAGCCTCAGGAGGGGTGCTGGATCACAGAGCTCAGGAGCTACTTAACGCGAGGGACCTTGCCGGAGAAGGAGGAGGAGGCAGAGCGTGTGGCGCGGCAAGCCACAGCGTACTGCATCATGGATGGAGAGCTCTACCGGAAACGACCGAACGATGTGTCCCTGCATTGCATCACCAGGGAACAAGGGAAGGAACTACTGGCAGATATACACGGTGGAGACTGTGGGCATCATTCGTCGTCACGGACCCTCGTCGGCAAGGCGTTCCGCAGCGGTTTCTATTGGCCCACTGCGCTCAATGACGCTGTCGAACTTGTGAAGGCTTGCGAGGCCTGCCAATTCCATGCCAAGCAGATCCATCAGCCGGCAGGAGGTCTGCAAACCATACCCCTCACATGGCCATTCGCGGTCTGGGGGCTGGATATCCTGGGCCCTTTTCCTCGGGCGCCAGGGGGCTATCGCTACCTCTACGTCGCCGTGGACAAGTTCACCAAGTGGGCCGAAGTCGAGGCCGTCCGCACCATCCCTGCTGGTTCTACGGTCAACTTCATCAAGGGCATCGTGAGCCGGTTCGGAGTGCTGAACCGCATCATCACTGACAATGGTTCGCAGTTCACCAGTAACCTTTTCAAAACATATTGTGCTAACCTTGGAATGCAGATATGCTATGCTTCGGTGGCGCACCCTCGAAGCAACGGCCAGGCCGAGCGGGCCAACGCAGAAGTCCTGAGGGGCCTCAAGACCAGGACATTCAAGAAGAAACTGGAGGCCTGCGGTAGAGGCTGGTATGACGAGCTTCAGTCCGTGCTGTGGTCCATCCGCACAACCGCGACCAAGCCGACTGGGGAGACCCCCTTCTTCCTGGTCTATGGAGCCGAAGCAGTCCTCCCTCACGAGGTCAGGCGTCGATCCGCGCGGGTCCTGGCGTTTGATGAGACGCTGCAGGACGCCATGTGGGGGATGGACCTCGTGCTGGGGGAGGAGCGTCGTCGAGAAGCTGCGCTGCGAGCGCAAAGTACCAGCAGGCACTCCGGCGGTACCACTGCCACAACATCCGCCCCAGAACTCTCGAGGTAGGGGAGCTCGTGCTTCGGCGGGTCCTCTCTAGGGAGGGACTGCATAAGCTCTCTCCTATGTGGGAGGGCCCGTTCAAGGTTGTTCATGTTTCCAGGCCCGACTCCGTGCACTTGGAGACTCAGGAGGGAGTACCTATACAGAACGCGTGGAACATCCAGCACCTCCGGAGGTTTTACCCCTGAAAAGGCCCGGAGCCTGTGAAGAAGGCAAATGCCTGTGAAGCTCATCTTTTGGGAAATGGTCCCGAGCCTGTGAAGAAGGCAAATGCCTGTGAAGCTCATCTTTTTGGGAAAAGGCCCAGAGCCTGTGAAGAAGGCAAATGCCTGTGAAGCTCATCTTTTTGGGAAAAGGCCTAGAGCCTGTGAAGAAGGCAAATTCCCGTGAAGCTCATCTTTTGGGAAAAGGCCCAGAGCCTGTGAAGAAGGCAAATGCCTGTGAAGCTGTCATGTTTTGGAAAGGGCCCGGAGCCTATGAAGAGGGCCAATGCCTGTGAAGCTGCTTCCCAAAAGAAAGGCCCAGAGCCTGTGAAGAAGGCCAACGCCTGTGAAGCTCGCCACCCGTGACACTCTCATGTAATAGTGAGTTGGGGCTGTACACGCCCTGGAGTCTCAGGGGTGCCGGCCTCAGGCCCTGGGGCTCCCTCCCACGCCCAGTGGCAGCACTTAGCTCCGCGCTGGTGAGAAGACGTCGAAGACTAGACTAGGTGCCGGACGCGGATTTTTCATTTGCTTTCCGCAGTTGGCTAGTTCATTCCCATTTGGAGTTTTTATCGAAACTGTCGCCGCCTTTTGACCTGTGGTTCTTCGACTTTTTAACTCTCCTGCATCGATTTCTCTTGCACGGGGGCTCGCGAGGCGAAAGCCTCGGGAGCCCACGCGAGCGTTCCTGCCCCTATCGCTTAAGTTTTCACGGCCCGGGTCCCCTACCGGAGCACCCCTTCGGACCGTGCCTCACGGCCACCGCGACGCGAATACAAGGCCTGGGTCGGTCGCCCCCGCGGCTGAAGCTAGGGATTTCTTGCGAATGGGCACACAACGGAAAGGAACAATATCGGGATAACAAAACAGTACGATGTTTGACGATATTAACCCAAATGCGCCCCCACGGAGCCACACATTGTTGTCTTTTTGTGCAGGAGAAAAGAAAGGAAAGAACAAAAGCAGGCGAAGCACGTCCCGCGCCGGCCCTCTTGGAAGACTCGAGCCGCATCCGGAGCTCAGGCGGACTCCCTCTCGCGCTTCACCGGGGCGCGACGGCGAGCAGACCCGCTGCCACCTCCAAGCAGGCGCGACGGCGTGGAGGCTGGCCGCGGCCGCTACTAGAAGGGTCGCTACCTAAAGAAGAGCTGGTGAAGCTTGAGGAGTCACGGGCGTCGCCAACCGCCCGTGCGCTACCCTCTCCATCCTCGCCGGGGCTGAGTTCCCGGCCGCGGTCGTCGTCTTCAGGGCAGCACCCCACACGGCGACCATCTTCCCCAAACACCCTCACATAGAGGGTGGCGTCGCCGTTGAACTTGAAGTGCAGAGAGCAACGGCAGCGGAGACCACGCGCGTGAGCAAACATCTGCCAGCCATGGGTCAGGGCCAGGTTCCCTGCAGCGGAGACCTCCAGCGAAGCCCACGAGGCCCGGCTGCAGCAGCAATCCGCCTGGAGCCAGAGGCCACCCAAGGCGCCAGCTGGGAGCTCACCCAGGAGGAAGCGAGGAAGCTAAAGCCAGGCGCCGGTCGGCTCCACCACCCACACAATGAACTCCGGCAGCACCTCCGCAGTATGGAGGCGAGGCCTCGGGGGTCGCACGGCCGGAGCACGCCCGCCGACCATGGTCAGCCGCTCATCACCGCGCAGAGAGCCACCTCCGTGACCGCGGGGGGCTGCCGTGGAGGCCACAGGATGCTTGCGAGGGAGACCTCGACCTCGCTTGGGCGGGGGAGTAGAAGACTCGACCTGGCGGGCTTTTCCTTTCTCTGCGGCCGAAAACTTCCTTGGTGGAGCCATGGAGAAGAAGGAGAAGCAAGAGGGGATAGGCTGGAAGGGCGCATGCTGTTCCGTACTTATAGCCGGAGAAGGCCAACCGTCGACCCCCACGATCGCAGGTAATCATGACCCGCTTTGCATGCAGGGACTTGTCGAATCCGTGCGGTTACCAAGGCGTCGTGGGGAAGCGGAGTCGCCCCCGACCAATCGACCGCCACGCGGCGCCTAAGGCCGCAGGCTGCTAGGGCCCGTGACGCTTCACACTTGCCCTTTCGCCTCTCTGCTCAGCCAAGTTCGGGCGCGCCGTGGGCCTGGGGGCTACTGTCGGCATTCTGGGAACGGGGGTCCCCAGACTTGCCTGCCTGCGGCCTGCGGCTTGGCTCAAAGGAGGGCCAGCACAGCCCATCTTCATCAACACAAGCTCAAGACCCTCGCGAGGGGCCAAGCCTCGCGGGGCGGACGACAAGGAGCTTCCTCAGGCACGGCCTCGTCAGGCTGGCTCGTGAGGAGGTGGAGAGTTCAAGGCGGGGTACCTCGTGAGGTGCCCATGACGCAAGCCATGACGACCAAGGGCGCCAGTCGGGCGCCAGCCCGCGCAGTGTCCTCCTTTCCTCTTTGGTGCAAAGGCGGCAAGCGCAGGCGAGAGCATCAAGCAAAGGCATCCATTTCGGTGCAACAAGGCCGAGACCAGCCCAACGGCAGGAAGGAAGTCATTGTGGAGCCCAAGCAGGCGTCACCACCAAAGCCTTTGGCAGGCGAGGACCAACTTTAGTCAGGATAAGTGTACCCGTTGTTCCCCTTCAAAATGGCCAATTGTTGGCACCCTTCCCGCTCAAATATTTGGGAAGAGGCCCAGGGCCTTTGCCTATAAATAGGACTAGCCACCCCCAGGGTAGAGGCAATCTGGACCTGACCTAGCAATCGGATCCTCACCAAGAAACCAGTAGATAGAGCGATTGAACTCCTCCCAGCAGTTCGTCGCACCAGCCAAGAACAGACCCTCGCGAGGCTGTTCTGCCTTGTATTGTTCATCATCAAGCCCAAGAGGCAATCCATCAGACCACGCACTGGAGTAGGGTATTACACCACAATGGTGGCCTGAACCAGTATAAATCTTGTGTCTCTTGTGCTGTTCGGTTTGGTAGTTTAGGTCCTAGCAATTCGGCGAGGAGCGAGCCGGTAGAGGGTTGAATCTCTGTGCGCACCCCAGTGTTCGAACCTCAAGGGTCTGCCGGAACCCGAAATCCGACAGGATGGCTTGGCATACTTTAGATACATTCTATCTATGTAAACATGATGGCATAATATAATTCAAATACTGTATATGATTTATGTACTAAGAAATTAAGCACATGAAAATTGCATATATGATGTCTAAACTAAGCAGATGGAATTTAATATTTTTTATATGATGTAAAAACTAAGAAATGCAAGACAACATACGCATGCTATGAGTAACATAACCCTGCCAAGTTTGAGCATACACCTAAGAGGGAAATAAGATTGGTCATCTGTCTCTAAATCCTCCTTTAGCTGGTAGCATTGTCTGCTCTGAAGACCTTGTTTTCACTCCAGATTTTTCGATCACCAATTCAAATGGCTGATGCGCAGGAAGAGTTGTTGAATATAAGAACATTGTCGACAAATGGAATACGTGATACAAAAAAAGGATGTCATGATATAATTCACATATATGATGCTTGGCTAAACAACATGGCATTGCATAATTCACATACATAATGCCTTGCAACAAGATAGCATTACATAATTCACATATATAATGCCTTGCAACCAGATGGCATTGCATAATTCACATATATTGTA
Source organism: Triticum aestivum (assembly GCF_018294505.1). Lineage (NCBI taxonomy): Eukaryota > Viridiplantae > Streptophyta > Magnoliopsida > Poales > Poaceae > Triticum > Triticum aestivum. Next base: position 225,531,034 of record NC_057810.1, on the reverse strand, counting down.
ATTAGACACTAAACAGGTGGCGTTCTCACAAAGAATGTCTAAACTAAGCAAATGACATAGCAAGGCAAGATACCATATGCACGATATGAGCAAGACAACCATGCCAAGTTAAGAGAATACACCTCGGGGGGGGGGGGTAGGACTGGTCATCTGTGTCTGAATCCTCCTCTGAGGAGCTATCTGTAACCAGAAAGATATGTGCTTCATGAGATAGCATTGTCTGCTCTGAAGACCTTGTTTTCGCTCCAGATTTTTCCATCACCGTGTCAAATGGCTGATGCACAGGAAGAGTAGTTGAATGTACTTACATTGTTGACAAATGTACTATGTAATGAAAAAAAAGATGGCATGATATAATTCACATATAAGATGACTGGCTAAGCTAGATGGCATTACAAAATTCACATATATGATGCCGGGTTAAACAAGATGGTATTGCATAATTCACATATATGATATAGAAAGTAAACAGATGGCATTCACACGAAGCATGTCTAATCTAAGCAGAGGACATTTTTAATGTATAAAGTAAGAAATGCAAGGCGCCATATGCATGATATGACCAACATCGGCATGGAAAGTTAGAGCAAAGACCTCAGGGGGTAAATAGGAGTGGTCTGCTCCCTCTGAATCCCCCTCTGAACAGTTATATTCCTCTTGATTACAATCTGGAATGCTGGGAGGGGGGCTGCATTTGCACCCATCATGGAGTGATGTCTGCATGAAATTTTATTGCCACGCAAGGCTCGTCTCTTTTTATCTACATGTTCATTACCATTGTGTACAATAACTACATGCATAGGAATAGAACATAGTGAGATTATGTAAGGAGTGCATGCCGAAATCTAGAGTGATGGTAGCAACCTGTGGATAGACCCAAAACCAATGATAGCAGGCAGATAATAGCCGCCATTAAAAATACAGATAATGGCTCCTTTACTGTTTGTTTCCCACCCAACATGATAGTCATAGTATACACTAGAGATTAACTAGGTAGTAAACATATAATATTGGTTGTTGCGCCGATATCTACCCCACAACCATTTAAAAACTTAACTTTGAGCACTAGTTTGGAGCCGACTCAAAGTCTAACAGGTGAAGAGGACGATAAAGTAGCAGGTAATATTAAGAGATGCATAACATAAACATAAGGAGACACGAAAGGTTGCGACCTCTCTTGCGGACCCGTGTAGTCCTCAAGGTCATCTTCTCAGTTGATGATGGTAATGCAGTTGTGGTGGCTGCCGGCGGCGTGGAAGAAGATCTGAGGCGGCGAAAGATAGTCTGGAGGGCGGACCCCTACTGTGTTGGACCCTTCCGTCATTGGAGCAGCTGAGCTGGGGTGGACGACGGCATGGTAGGAGCGGAACAAACTACACAAGGTTTTCTTTGAAACCTATCTGTAATAGAAGTAATTCTGTAAGGGCTCGTTTGAATTGGAGGATTCTAACAACGCAGGGATAAGAAATACACAGGAATAGGATAGGAATGCACGTGCAAAATAGAGCATTTACAAATACATGATTTCTGTCAATCTGGGTGTTTGGTTCATAGAATGCAAAGAAGCATGGTCAAATTAAGTCAAACCACAAGAAAATGTAAAGTTAATGCTATTATGCTACTATCACCGAGTCTTGTTCTTCATCAATAAGAATTTAAAAAGGAGGTCTAAGTGGATATTAAAATTCCTATGATTTTTCTTTGAAAGAGACACTAAAGGAACAAATAATACTTTGGACCTAGGCCACTACCCTACTAGCTAAACTCCCAGGCCCATCTACACATGCACAACTCCAACGTGCAGAAATAAATAATGATGGCTTTTGAGAGAGTCCATCACAGATAGCTAACTTTACTAGTACCGACTTCTTGTCATATAGGAGAAACTAATCGTATTCCTCATTATACGCGTGCTAAGTGGACAATATATATAACATGTAAAGTAAAAAAACAATGCAACAAGTGTACAACCTCTATGGCGAAGCCATGTCGATCCCAGCATCAATGGGTTGGTAGCTTAGGAGGCTGAGGATGCTGGGGCTGATGTGGCTGTCGGAGGAAGGGAAGAAGATCTTAGGAGTCAAGGGTACTGCTCCCTGTGATGGAGGGTTCATCGTTGGAGCAGCTCCGGTGAGGTGTACAATGGCGAGGCTGAAGCGGGACAAGAGAGACAACATTAACCTGAAGTGGTATTGTAATAGCATCTTCAATAGATGATGTAAATAAAATACATCACCAAAAAGTGCTACATGTAAAATACATCAGCCGCTCATCTCAGAACTTAACTGCCGAAACTAAATTTAACTGCGAAACTGAATTTTCCTGTCGAAACTGAACGCACTAGTAGCAGAAAAGCAGTGCACTAATAATTTTTTCCACTCGAGCACTAGTGGTAGAGGAACAGTGATCTAAACCGGTAGCCGCTCCAGCAGGGAACATACTACCAGAGAGCAGTCGGGGCAGCTGGTCCTGCAGCAGCAGCAACGCGTGCGAGAACTGGGGCATGTGGTCGTGTAGCAGCATCTCGGGTAGCAGCAGCAGGGACTTGAGCGAGAGCTGAAGCTGCTACTTGTGTAGCAGCAGCGCGAGCAAGAGTAGAGAAGCAACGCAAGCAAGAGCAAGAGCAAAAGTAGTAGAGGGAGCTAGAAGAAGAGCAGACAAGGTAGGGGACCGAGAGCAAGAGTAGAGCAGCAACACAAGCAAGAGCAAGAGCAAGAGCAATAGCGGGAGCTAGAAGAAGAGCAGACAAGGTAGGGGACCGAGAGCAAGATCAGAGCAGCATCACAAGTGAGGGCCAAAGCAGCAGCAGCACGGCCGGCGAGAGCCGGAGCAGCAGTAGAAGGACGACCAACGAGAGCTGGAGTAGCAACAGCTCCTACTGATGTGGACGTCGCCACCGAGGTATCGACGGCGTGGAGGAAGTTGCCGACGACACCGCCATTGATGGAGCCGCGCCATGGCGGCTCCGGACTGAGCACCGGCAGCACCGTGAGATCGAACCAAGAACAAAATGCAGCGATTACTGTAGAACCTCTTTGGTGGCACCGATTAGGCCTGAGCTTCATCCCAGGAATCGGTAATGGTCTTGCTCTTCCGGTGGTGCAGGTGAAGACGTCGCTGTGGGAATGTAGGTGGCGCGATAGACGAGGCGAACATCGGGGCAGTTCCTTTGAGGTGGAGGACTAGGTGGCTGAACCGGCGGGATGAGGAGATAGATGACGAATCCTCATCCGGTGTGGTGGATGAGGGACATCGAGCTGTTGCGGTGGACAATGTCGTAGGGGAAGAGGCTTTGAGTGGGTGGCGGACGGAGGAGGGCGTGGGGCTTCGTGGGTTTTCGCGGCCTCTGTGTATGAATGGGGGCGGAGGGGATGGGAGGGGGAACCATGGCTTAGGGATGCGGTTGTCCGAAATGTGGGGTAAGTGATACGTCTCCAACGTATCTATAATTTTTGATTGCTCCATGCTACTTTATCTACTGTTTTGGACTATATTGGGCTTTATTTTCCACTTTTATATTATTTTTGGGACTTACCTATTAACCGGAGGCCCAGCCCAGAATTGCTGTTTTTTTGCCTATTACAGTGTTTAAGAAACGGAATATCAAACAGAGTCCAAACGGAATGAAACCTTCGGGAACGTGATTTTCCAACCGAACGTGATCCAGGAGACTTGGACCCTACTCAAAGAAGTGCTAGAGGCGGTCACGAGGGTGGAGGGCGCGCCCCCTGGGCGCCCCTTACCTCGTGGGCCCCTGACGCTCCACCGACGTACTCCTTCCTCCTATATATACCTACGTATCACCGAACGATCAGAACAGGAGCCAAAAACCTAATTCCACCGCCGCAACCTTCTGTATCCACGAGACCCATCTTGGGGCCTATTCCGGAGCTCCGCCGGAGGGGGCATCCACCATGGAGGGCTTCTACATCATCACCATAGCCCCTCCAATGAAGTGTGAGTAGTTTACTTCTGACCTTCGGGTCCATAGCTAGTAGCTAGATGGCTTCTTCTCTCTTTTTGGATCTCAATACAATGTTCTCCCCCTCTCTCGTGGAGATCTATTCGATGTAATCTTCTTCTTTTTGCGGTGTGTTTGTTGAGACCGATGAATTGTGGGTTTATGATCCAGTATTATCTATGGAAAATATTTGATTCTTCTCTGAATTCTTTTATGTATGATTGAGTTATCTTTGCAAGTCTCTTTGAATTATCCTTTTTGGTTTGGCCAACTAGATTGGTAGTTCTTGCAATGGGAGAAGTGCTTAGCTTTGGGTTCAATCTTGCGGTGTCCTTACCCAGTGACAGAAAGGGTTGCAAGGCACGTATTGTATTGTTGCCATCGAGGATAACAAGATGTTTTTTTATCATATTGCATGAATTTATCCCTCTACATCATGTCATCTTGCTTAAGGCGTTACTCTGTTTTTACTTAATACTCTAGATGCATGCTGGATAGCGGTCGATGAGTGGAGTAATATTAGTAGATGCAGAATCATTTCGATCTACTTGTTTTGGACGTGATGCCTATATACATGATCATTGCCTAGATATACTCATAACTATGCTTAGTTCTGTCAATTGCTCAGCAGTAATTTGTTCACCCACCATAGAATACTTATGCTCTTGAGAGAAGCCACCAGTGAAACTTATGGCCCCCGGGTCTATTCTCATCATATCAATCTCTATCACTTTATTTATTTGCTTTGTTTTTTTACTTTACCTTTTACTTTTTACTTTGCATCTATCTATCAAAAATACCAAAAATAGTATCTCTATCAGATCTCACTCTCGTAAGTGACCTAAAGGGATTGACAACCCCTAAGCGTTGGTTGCGAGTTGCTATCGTTTTGTGTAGGTACGAGGGACTTGTGCGTGGTCTCCTACTGGATTGATACCTTGGTTCTCAAAAACTGAGGGAAATACTTATGCTACTTTGCTGCATCATCCTCTCCTCTTCGGGGAAATCCAACGCAGTGCTCAAGAGGTAGCAAGAAGAATTTCTGGCGCCGTTGGCGGGGAGGCTCACGCAAGCAAGTCAACCATACCAAGTACCCATCACAATCCCTATCTCTCGCATTACATTATTTGCCATTTGCCTCTCGTTTTCCTCTCCCCCACTTCACCCTTGCCGTTTTATTCGCCCTCTCTTTCCCAATCTCCTCCTCTCTTTCCCGTTTGCCTTTTTTCCGTTGCCTTTTTGTGCTTGCATCTTTGCTAGCTAAGATCTATGGATCCTCATCCGCTTGCCAATCTTTTTAAGAGATCCAATTATGTTGAACCAATTGCTAGTGAGTTTTGTGCACTAGATTATCTTTATGAAGTTTTGCTTGAAATTCGTGAATCTAGAAATTGTGATGAAGTACTTTATGAAGTGATTCACTATAGATCTTTGAATAAAAAGCATGATTGCAATGATTTCACTATAAATTCTCTTGATCCCAGTTGTGCTAATAATATGCGAAACCCTAAGCTTGGGGATGCTAGTTTTGCTATGTCTACTACTTGTTGCCATGATCATGATTGGGGTGATTCTTCTTATGATCTTGAAAATTTATTTAAGCCCCATGATGAATATGAGATTGATAATAATGTTTGCAATATTACTGAAAGTGGGTTTGGAGAGGTCATGACTTTAATTAATGTTAATCCCACTATCTTGGAAGAGTGTCAACTTTGCATGCATGTGGATCATGTTGAAAATATGTTAGGTGATAGCTATTTTGTTGAATTTGCTTATGATCCTACATGTAATTATTATGAGAGAGGAAAATATGGTCGTAGAAATTTTTATCTTACTAAATTACCTCTCGTCATGTTGAGATTGTTATCGTCTCTTTCTTATTCCTTGCATATGCTAGTTTTTGTTTGCCTTGCAAATTTGTTTGCTTATAATATGCCTATGCATAGGAAGTATTTTAGACTTAGATGTGTTTGTCACGTGTTTCATGATGCTCTCTTTGCGCTTCAATTCTTGTCTTTCATGTGAGCATCATTGAAATCTCAATGCCTAGCTAGGGGCGTCAAACGATAGCGCTTGTTGGGAGGCAACCCAATTTTATTTTGTGTTATTTTGTTTTTGCTTCTGTTTAGGAATAAATAATACATATACCTTCTATTTGGATGTGGTTTTGTCTTTTAATTAGTGTTTGTGCCAAGTAGAACCTATAGGATAACCTACGATGATAGTTGATTTGATTCCGCTGAAAAACAGAAACTTTGTGCGCATGAATTTAGTTATGATAAATCACAGAAACGTGCTTTTGCGTTGATTCTTTTTGCTGCTGTTCAATAAACAAATTGTACAGTACTTCCTCTTTTGGTAGAATTTTTAGAGTTCCAGAAGTTTGCGTTAGTTACTGATTGCTACAGACTGTTCTATTTTTGACAGATTCTGTTTTACGTGTGTTGTTTGCTTATTTTGATGAATCTATGGCTAGTAAAATAGTTTATAATCCATAGAGAAGTCGGAATATAGTAGGTTTAACACCAATATAAATAAAGAATGAGTTCATTACAGTACCTTGAAGTAGTCTTTTGTTTTCTTTCTCTAACAGAGCTCACGAGATTTCTGTTGAGTTTTGTGTTGTGAAGTTTTCAAGTTTTGGGTGAATTCTTTTGATGGATTATGGAACAAGGAGTGGCAAGAGCCTAAGCTTGGGGATAACCATGGCACCCCAAGATAATCCAAGGACACCAAAAAGTCAAAGCTTGGGGATGCCCCGGAAGGCATCCCCTCTTTCGTCCACTTCCATCGGTAACTTACTTGGAGCTATATTTTTATTCACCAACATGATATGTGTTTTGCTTGGAGCGTCTTGTATTATTTGCGTCTTTGCTTGTTAGTTTACCACAATCATCCTTGCTGTACACATCTTTTGAGAGAGCCATATATGATTTGGAATTTTTTAGAATACTCTATGTGCTTCACTTATATCTTTTGAGCTTGATAGTTTTGCTCATAGTACTTCACTTATATCTTTTGAGCATGATAATTTTTGCTCTAGTGCTTCACTTAGATCTTTTAGAGCATGGTGGTGGATTTGTTTTAAAGAAACTATTGATCTCTCATGCTTCACTTAGATTATTTTGGGAGTCATTAATAGCATGGTAATTGCATTAATGTTAATATACTTAGTGTTCAAGACATGTGAAACTTTCTTTTGAGTAAATTGAATACTAAGATAAGTTTGATGCTTGATAATTGCTTTGAGATATGGAGGTAATAATATCAAAGTCGTGCTAGTTGATAATTGTGAATTTGAGAAATACTTGTGTTGAAGTTGCAAGTCCCGTAGCATGCACGTATGGGTAAAGTTGTGTAACAAATTTGAAACATGAAGTGTACCTGGCTTGTGCATCCTTATGAGTGGCGGTCGGGGACGAGCGATGGTCTTTTCCTACCAATCAATCCCCCTAGGAGCATGCGTGTAGTACTTGAATTTTTTGATGGCTTCTAAATTTTTGCAATAAGTATATGAGTTCTTTTGACTAATGTTGAGTCCATGGATTATACGCACTCTCACCTTTCCGCCTTTGCTAGCCTCTTCGGTACTGTGCATTGCCCTTTCTCACCTTGAGAGTTGGTGCAAACTTCGCCGGTGCATCCAAACCCCGTGATACGATTCGCTCTATCACACATAAACCTCCTTATATCTTCCTCAAAACAGCCACCATACCTACCTATCATGGCATTTCCATAGCCATTCCGAGATATATTGCCATGCAACTTCCACCATCATCATCATGACATACATTATTTTTGTCATATTGTCATGCATGATCATGTAGTTGACATCGTATTTGTGGCAAAGCCACCATGCATTATTTTCCATACGTGTCACTCTTGATTCATTGCACCATCCCGGTACACCGCCGGAGGCATTCATATAGAGTCATACTTTGTTCTAAGTATCGAGTTGTAATTGTTGAGTTGTAAGAAAAATAAAAGTGTGATGATCATCATTATTAGAGCATTGTCCCAAGTGAGGAAAGGATGATGGAGACTATGATTCCCCCATAAGTCGGGATGAGACTCCGGAGAAAAAAAGAGGCCATAAAAAAAGAAGAGAAAGGCCCAAATAAAAAAATGAGAGAAAAAGAGAGAAGGGACAATGCTACTATCCTTTTACCACACTTGTGCTTCAAAGTAGCACCTTGTTCTTCATGTAGTGAGTCTCATATATTGTGCTTCAAAGTAGCACCAAGATCTTCATGATAGTGAGTCTCATAAGTTGTCTTTTTATACTAGTGGGAATTTTTCATTATAGAACTTGGCTTGTATATTCCAATGATGGGCTTCCTCAAAATGCCCTAGGTCTTCGTGAGCAAGCGAGTTGGATGCACACCCACTAGTTTTATTTTGTTGAGCATTCATAGCTCTAGTGCATCCGTTGCATGGCAATCCCTACTCCTCATGTTGACATCAATTGATCGCCATCTCCATAGCCCGTTGATTAGCCTCGTCAATGTGAGACCTTCTCCTTTTTTGTCTTCTCCACACAATCCCCATCATCATATTCTATTCCACCCATAGTGCTATATCCATGGCTCGCGCTCATGTATTGCGTGAAAGTTGAAAAAGTTTGAGATTATTTGAGTATGAAACAATTGCTTGGCTTGTCATCGGGGGTATAGAAGTTGGGAACATCTTTGTGTGACGAAAATGAAGCATAGCCTAACCATACTATTTTGTAGGGATGAACTTTCTTTTGCCATGTTATTTTGAGAAGACACGATTGCTTTAATTAGTATGCTTGAAGTATTATTATTTTTGTGTCAATATGAACTTTTGTCTTGAATCTTTCGGATCTGAATATTCCTATCACAATTAAGAAGATTTATATTGAAATTATGCCAAAGTATCACTCCACATCAAAAATTCTTTTTTATCATTTACCTACTCGAGGACGAGCAGGAATTAAGCTTGGGGATGCCTGATACGTCTCCAACGTATCTATAATCTTTGATTGCTCCATGCTACTTTATCTACTGTTTTGGACTATATTGGGCTTTATTTTCCACTTTTATATTATTTTTGGGACTAACCTATTAACCGGAGGCCCAACCCAGAATTGCTGTTTTTTGCATATTTCAGTGTTTCGAAGAAACGGAATATCAAACGGAGTCCAAACGGAAGGAAACCTTTGGGAACGTGATTTTCCAACTGAACGTGATACCGGAGACTTGGACCCTACTCCAAGAAGTGCCAGAGGCGGTCACGAGGGTGGAGGGCGCCCCCCTGGGCGCGCCCCCTACCTCGTGGGCCCCCTGACGCTCCACCGATGTACTCCTTCCTCCTATATATACCTACGTATCCCCGAACGATCAGAACAGGAGCCAAAAACCTAATTCCACCGCCGCAACCTTCTGTATCCACGAGATCCCATCTTGGGGCCTGTTCTGGAGCTCCGCCGGAGGGGGCATCCACCACGGAGGGCTTCTACATCATCACCATAGCCCCTCCGATGAAGTGTGAGTAGTTTACTTCAGGCCTTCGGGTCCATAGCTAGTAGCTAGATGGCTTCTTCTCTCTTTTTGGATCTCAATACAATGTTCCCCCCCTCTCTCGTGGAGATCTATTCGATGTAATCTTCTTCTTTTTGCGGTGTGTTTGTTGAGATCGATGAATTGTGGGTTTATGATCCAGTATTATCTATGGAAAATATTTGATTCTTCTCTGAATTCTTTTATGTATGATTGAGTTATCTTTGCAAGTCTCTTCGTATTATCCTTTTTGGTTTGGCCAACTAGATTGGTAGTTCTTGCAATGGGAGAATTACTTAGCTTTGGGTTCAATCTTGCGGTGTCCTTACGCAGTGACAGAAAGGGTTGCAAGGCACATATTGTATTGTTGCCATCGAGGATAACAAGATGGGGTTTTTATCATATTGCATGAATTTATCCCTCTACATCATGTCATCTTGCTTAAGGCGTTACTTTGTTTTTACTTAATACTCTAGATGCATGCTGGATAGCGGTCGATGAGTGGAGTAATAGTAGTAGATGCAGAATCATTTCGATCTACTTGTTTTGGACGTGATGCCTATATACATGATCATTGCCTAGATATACTCATAACTATGCTCAATTCTGTCAATTGCTCAACAATAATTTGTTCACCCACCGTAGAATACGTATGCTCTTGAGAGAAGCCACCAGTGAAACCTATGGCCCTCGGGTCTATTCTCATCATATCAATCTCTATCACTTTATTTACTTGCTTTGTTTTTACTTTACCTTTTACTTTTTACTTTGCATCTATCAATCAAAAATACCAAAAATATTATCTCTATTAGATCTCACTCTCGTAAGTGACCGTGAAGGGATTGACAACCCCTAAGCGTTGGTTGCGAGTTGCTATCGTTTTGTGTAGGTACGAGGGACTTGTGCGTGGTCTCCTACTGGATTGATACCTTGGTTCTCAAAAACTGAGGGAAATACTTACGCTACTTTGCTGCATTATCCTCTCCTCTTCGGGGAAATCCAACGCAGTGCTCAAGAGGTAGCATTAAGTTACGAAAGTAGCCCACCGATTTGAACTAGGTGGTTCTTTCGGTTCAGGGGTATCACGGGAATTTCGCGTCTCGGAATTTCGCAGGAGGTGGGAGTTTTCACGCGCGTTGTAATTTTGGGATAGCAAGGCGCGGGTTGAGATGGAGGGAATTTTAGGAGCACAATGAGACAAGGTGATATCTTAAAATTTCGGGATAACAAGGTGCGGGTTGAAATTTTCGGACAAGCCTAACGTGTATACTATATCAAATCAATTCGCATTCCCCTCGACGAAAAAACCAAAAGAAATCAATTCGCACCACACAAGAGAGTCTAGTCCCGTGTGCTGTACCAAATCAATTTGCACTACCAATGCCATTCAAAACTTTGAATCCATGTTATGTTCCATTAAAATATTTCGCTACGTGTACAATGCATGCAAACTGCTACTCAAATGAACTTTTTAGTGCATTTCAAATGTATATACTATGCTTCAATATGAACTAAATTTGAATTTGTTTCTCTATTTGAATAAGATCTACAATCATGTTTGTTGTCAAGTTAAACCATTTGAATTCGTTTCTCTATTTTATTAAGATCTACAATCGTCATTATTGTCAAGGTAAAACATCGTTTGTATATTATCTTCACAGCACACCACATGATTACTGTCGAGTTAGATATGAACTATGTGTACTATATGAACTCAAACTTGATTTTTTGAATCCACTTTATGTTCATTTCAAATCAAAGTACATTTCAAGCTCTAGCTAGATCTTCATAATCTAAACCATGTCTCATATGTATAATGTGTTTATCACATAATGTATGGTGCCCAGCTCCATACGCCTACAAGTATTTAGCTGTGAGTTGCAAACGCCACACATTATCAACAAATTCAAATAAAATGTGAGATGGTCGATATATAGTATGGTTTACATTGTTTGATAATTAGTTGTTAGCTGCAAACGACACATATTATCACAAAAACAAATAAAACGTGAGATTGTTTGATATATGGTATAGTTTAGATTGTTCGATATTTAGCTGTGAGTTGCAAACACCACACATTATCACATTATAGTATAACATGTCCAAAACCACACCACGCGTATCACCGCTATATTCATGCATGCATAGGTTTATAACAATACCATCTCTTATTCAAATATATGAATCCACTTTCATATCGAATTATGATCTTTGTTAGTCTCTTATACCCACACAATCCTCTAACCTTTGTAGCTAACCCTAACTTTCTCTCGTGCATGCACACGCCATCCTCGCCCTCCCCTCCCTCAGCATTCTGTCCATCTTGCACATTCATTTTTTCTTAAGGTCGTTCTCTCACAGTATCCACAACTCCTTTCCGACACACACCGATCGATAAACCTCTCTAACGATGTTTGACTACCACATACACACACACACACACTCTCTTTCCATCTCCTCTTTCTCTGTCCATGCCTCGTGTCTCTCATATGGTCCCACACATGTGTAAACTCTCACCCCTCTTTTCATCGATCTCACAGTCGCACACTCCTCCCCCTATATAGCGAGTAGGCCTCTCGCACCACCTCCTAGCTCCATCTCTCTCTCTCTCTCTCTCTCTCTCTCTATCCATCTCTCTAGGCCTGACTTGCCCCTAACAAAATGGATGTACACCGGCCAATCTCCCACTATAGATATATCTAGCTAGGTCGTTTATAACTTGTTTTCCGCACGCGCTAATCGATCTACCTCATTAGTTATGTCTCTCCCTTCCTCCGACACATAACAATTGATCTACCGATCTAGTTAGGTGTGCTTACCAAACACATGGTCCCCCTTCATCATCCATGCATGCCTCCTGACACATCTACCACGCACGCACACACACAGAAACACATCCCCACTCTTCTTGATATTGCATTTGTACCCTCAGTTTGTCTAGTAGGCCTCTCCCACCATCTCCGAGAAGCAACTCCACCACCCCTCTGGCACTCTACCTCTCTCTCTCCGCTCTCTCTCCCTCTCTCTCTCTCTCTCTCTCTCTCTGTCCCAACCTATTTCCCGTCCTTCACTTATGTATGAATGTCGACCAATCTCCCTCAAGACATGGCTAGGTCTCTCCTTCTCAACACATATACGAGTCGATCTACCTCTCTAGTTAGGTCTCTGCCTCCCCACACACACGCGCTGATACATCGAGTGCTCTAGTCATGTCTCCTCGCCACAAACAAACTTGTCCTCTCCCCTTTGACGTTCCGGTAGGTTAGTCGCCCTATATCTTTGACGTGCACACACACAATTTCTATGGCTCTATTCATCGATCTCGCACCCACACACTTGATCCTCTCTTCGACTCTATCGATACGTATGACCCCTCCCTCTCTTCTCGTGGATCACCCCTCTATATATGATATAGATAGGCCTCTATTTCACACACATTGCATGTGTCACATTTTTGTTTGAGACATCATTGACACATATTCCCACAAATACATTCACGAAATCACCCCCCATAACAAAAAACACTCACGAACACACACGACATCACTCTAGGTTTGTATCTATCTCTCACACACACAGAGGTGGGGGACATGCACAAAGAGAATAGGTGCACGCATGACGCACGTACTCTCGTCTCTTTCCCAACCACACCCGCGCGGGTACACGTTGGAGCTCATTTCTGTACGAAAAGGCAGCCCACGTGGTAATTTGACACGTGCACTGGTTGTCCACTTGATGAAGGATCGTGTACCGTGGGTGAACAAACAAATTGCGACTTGACGTGTTATTTAAAAAAAGAGGCAAACCATGTGGGGCCTACCTTAGAGGCAAGGATCTATACACTAAAGATGCTCTGTACTACTTTTGATGTGTCCCGTCAACTCACAGAACGAGGAAAAGCTTGCTTAGTATGCCCTCTCCCCCGCCCACAGGCATGGTGGCTCACAGAGTCGCAGGATGAGGAGAAGCTTGCTTACTATGCCTACACTCGCTCCCTCGCCCACGCGCGTGGTGGCTCACAGGACGAGGAGAAAATTTTACTACTCCCTCCATTAGACACACACACACACACACACACACACACACACACACACATATATATATATATATATACCTTGGTTAGAGAGATTATCATATTGTTTAAAATATATGTCTTTTAGCATATTTCAATATGAACTACTAGTACATACTCCAAACACTAATTTATATAGACGTATTTTAGAGTGTAGATTCACTCATTTTGCTCTGTATGTAGTCCATATTGAAACGGACATAGTAGTACGCACTCTCCCTCGCCCCTCACCCCTCGACCCTCACCCACGTGGTGGATGTGCAGCAATTCATTCAGTATTAGATAGCCAGAACCATATACTGTAGTACCATCATTGCTCGACATCCCGAAGAGGCAAAGAGCCAAGCGCAAGGTTATAATATTTTTGAGATGCCAAGCGCAAAGTTTTTAGGAGAACGAGTAGTAGTAGTACTAACAGTACGTAGTGTATGAGGAAGAAGCAACAAAAATGCCTGTTTTGCGTGACAGTCTCTTCTTACAGAATGTGCTAGACCTAGTGGACCTCATTGTTGCAATGAGAGTATCATAGATGGCACGATTCAGAGTGGTGGGAAGCGGGAATAATATTCGGAGCTGCTTAGTCTTAAACCCCATGAAGAAGTCCCATTGAAAGGAATAGCCATCCTCTACACATGCTCCTATGTGACATGAGTAAATGCGACAAAAAGAGAAAGAGACAAAGTGAAAAAAATCACCAGCCTTAGAGCCAGCCCTATTGTATTAGTGAATGATATTTCTACGTCGTGATTGACATGGCTATCTTATTAGGTTGGTTGTAATGGGAGTATCATAGCTAGTATCATGCATGCCAACTAGGCAAATTTAATGATGTGTCATAGAATTAAATGAAGAAAGAGAGGGTTGAGTATCATATCATGATACCGTATCATAATAAATGATATGCTAATATGTGTCATGCATGGAAATATATAAAGTACTACATGATACAAATATATGATACTATGCATTAGGGAGGTAGTAACATACACTAGTATCATATGCTTGATACTAGTATATGATACTTCCCATTACAACCAGCCTTAACCATGCTGCGGAGGTAGCAGCGGATTTTTATTTATTTGCGGAGGTAGCAGTGGATGGATATTTAACGAGGAGTGATGATGGCTGCTTCCTCGGTTAAACATAGAGAAAGGTGGGCCTCATGATTTGATGGCTCATTAGTCATTATTACTACCTATACTCTTTGCCCATAATAACCACGTGGTAGAGTAGTTGGCTATACTTTCAATAACCATGATCAAAGAGAAGAAGTGCATGCACCCACGCATGTACTAGTATCACTCTTTGCGTCTTCCCCAACCACACACGTGAGATGGCGGAGCTCATTTCTGTACGATGATGCAGAACACGTGATAATTTGACGCGTCTAGTAGCACTTCGTGGAGGGTCGAGAAGCACGCATGAATGGTGCCGCATTATTTAGAAATAAAGTTTTTTTCTTCAGTGGCACGTATGCAATATAAGTAGGTTCATATGGAGAGAAAAATAAACCGCTCCACTATATATAGATAGCCAGGAGCCTACACGGTTGCTTGCTGGGGTTGCTCTCTTCACACTCTCTCGCACAAAACGATTGTGGCCACATCTCTAATATCCGGGCGGATCACGTCCACCGGGGGAAGGGGTGGATGCTTTGTGTAGATGCGGTCACCATCATCGATGGCGAAAACCCACTATTGACGCGTCCTGATCAGGGGTCCCCACCATTCTCTCTCACAAACCCAGTGCGGTTGCCTTCTCCCCTTGCTCACTGCCGCAATGTGGGAAGTTGCCGCCTCCCACCGCCCTCCTCTAAGATAGCTACATCCCGACATCCCTCAGGTACATCTTCCTTTACAGCCGGCTTGCACCACTGCCCCAGCTACCCATATCGCTCCATGTAGGTATTTCTCTACTTCTTTGCCTCGCACGTACCTCTACTGGCTTCTACTGTATTTGTGATGAGTTTATGTCTCATAAAAACTAGTACCACTAGTCTTATTCTAATCACACTTCAATTTCTTTGCCATAGGGATGCTCAGCTTGATTTTAGTGAATTTGCACAAAATGATCCGATGGTCAAAGGGTTGGAAACTTCATTCCTTCGGAAGGTTCAACCTCACCGGCAAATTAAAGCCTTGTTAGGGTTTATGGTTCAAGGCCTAGGGACTGCATGGATCATTTTTTTCTTTAGTTGTCTTTGTTCCAAAATAAGTGTCAACTTTAGTACAACTTTGTACTAAAGTTGGCATAAAGTTGAGAAACTTTTTTTGGAATGAAGGGTGTATTGGCTATGATTTGTGAATCATTGAGATGCAATAGCATGCATGTTAGTCTCCTTTGTATTTGATGGAATGCTACAACGGGGCAACCTTGGATGCAAGGTACATGAAATAGAAGCTGAAAGCTACATAGCATTGTACATTTTTCACTGCTTTCGTGTTTTCGCTAAGTTGTCGTGTTTTCGTTGACTTCGCACTCCTCCACTGCAAGAGTGGAGAAAATTGTAAAGAGTGGACGCTCTCTACCTCCTTTCGCTGAAATGTGGGACATCCAGCATCCGGTGCACGTTTCATGCACCAAAGTAAAGTGTACAGTACAATTGAGACTCAGCACCGTCGTACCACCTCAGTAATAATGACCAATGGACCATCAAATCACATAGACCCGACAGTAAGTTGGATGGGCGGGAAGCGCGGGCGGGCGATGGAGGGAGGCGTGCAATGTTAATTGCGAGTTGACTCCTTCAAGCGTTAAATTTTCTTCACGTATTAGCATTGCCCTAGTATTTTTCTTCACTATGTTAAATAAAGAGTTCCGTTTTGCGCACAATTTATAATGATTTCTATGGAGAGAAAAATAAAACCACTCCAACTATACACTGCAGCCTTGATGCTTGTTTTCTAGGGTTTGCTCTCTTCACATACTCTCTTCACTATATACATACACGCTAGAGCCTCAGCGCTTGTAGTTCCTCTCTTCACACTTGCTCACCCTCTCCAGATCTAAACAAGACTTTGTTGGCCTCTCTCTCTCTCTCACTCCCCTCACTGCTGGTCAAAGAGCCGGCAGGATTGAAAGGGCTAGTTATCGACTAGAGGGGGGGTGAATAGGCAATTTTTATGAAAGTCTTCAAAACATGGGAGTTTCGAAGACAAACAATATGAACTACACTTTTCGAATGCAGCGGAAGGTAGACTACACTAGGCAGGCCATAGTCAAGTATTCAATGGAGTGAAAGCACGAAGACAAATAGCAGCTAGGTAGTAAAGATCAGGATGGAAGATAGTATGAAGTCAATCAGAACAGATAGTCACACAGTGAAGTCAAACATATAGTGCAAGCAGGCAATGACTTCAAGAAGACAAACTTCAAATAAGAGAGGTAAGAGATAGAACCAGTGGCTTCAGAAGGACAGGGATTTGTTCGACTAGTTCTAGTTGCTGTGACAACTATACGTCTGGTTAGGGAGGCTGAGATTCAACTCAGAAGGCCGCGTCTTCACCTTATTCCCCTTGAGCTAAGGACACCTAGTCCCCGCCCAATCGCTCTAGTAAGTCTTCAAGGTAGACTTCCAAACCTTCACAGACTTCGTTCACCGGTAATCCACAATAGCTCTTGGATGCTCAGAACGCGACGCCTAACCGGCTGGAGGATTCACAATCCTCAAGTGTAACAAGTCTTCAGATCACGCAGACAGAAAGACTTCAGTGATGCCAAACACTCTTTGGGCTCTGGGTGGTTTGGGCTTTGTCCTTGCAAGGATTATCTCTCGAAAGCTTCAGCGGTGGGTTGCTCTCAAACGACAAAAGCCGTGTACTAACTCTGAGCAGCCACCAATTTATGGTGTAGGGGGTGGGCTATTTATAGCCACTGGGCAACCCGACCGGATTTGTTTGAAATGACCCTGGGTCACTAAGGAACTGACACGTGTCGCAACGGTCTGATTTCAAACACACGCGGCAGCTTGACTTGTGCTACAAGTAAAGCTGACTTATCCATTTCAGGATAAGATTTGCTCTCATTGTCTTCGCTCGAAGACATAGGATTTGGTTGAGCATCACTTCAGTCACTCTGACTTTGTTCACTTGGACCCCACTTAACAGTGCGGTGGTTCCTATGACTCAACAAAGAAGAAAAGGAAATAATGAAACAACTAAGTCTTCGCGCTCCGTAGTCTTCACTCAATGTCTTCTCGTGTCATAGTCTTCAATGTGAATATCTTCACAGACCACCATTGTCTTCAATGTCTTCACACATTTTTAGGGGTCATCTCCGGTAGGTAAACCGAATCAAGGAGGGACTACTACCTGTGTTGTCCTGCAATTCTCACAAACACATTAATCCCTCAACCAGGTTTGTCGTCAATACTCCAATACCAACTAGGGGTGGCACTAGATGCACTTACAATCTCCCCCTTTTTGGTGATTGATGACAAACTGGTTGAAGTTTTCAACGGGGATAAAAGTATGTGAAATTGTAAGGACTAAGATATTGTCTTCATAGATGGCAAAAACGCTCCCCCTAAAGATGTGCATACAAATGTTTTGCGTTGGAATGCAAATGCACATGGCAGGTTGTACTTGTGGAGATCCTCCTCACCGTATGAAGACAATACATTATGCATGAACAGATATACAAGAATAACGACATGCACAATGAAAAATGGACGTCTGCGGAATGAGTTCATGCGGGATTTATCATCGCATATGCGGAATTTATCGTCGCATCACACAGAATAGCAGAAAAAGTAGCAGACGACCATCAAGTTTAAGTGTTACAACTCAAAGAACCAAATGTAGCAAAACAAACACTAAGCAAAAGTATAGCAACCACCCATCAGGACCCGCTTGTAGACTATCAACCTACGCTTCTCCCCCTTTTGTCAGTAAGGACCAAAAAGGTTTGAAGACATAGGCTCTACTCGTTCCCATGAGGAGTAGGATAAGCAGCAGGGTCATCGTTGATGTTTGGTGGTGCAGAAGAACTCGGTGCAGTGTTGATACGCGCTGATGTCGGCGGTGGTGAAGTAGCATCATCGGCTTCATCAATAACTCTGGTATTTACTGCGGCTGCGAACAAAGAGTACTCTGAATCTTCAAGAGACGGGGTTCGACGTAGAACAACATTCCGGTGAGGAGTGGAGTCAAACTTGAATCTTTCGTTGAAGCCATCGTCTTGAAGATCAGCTTCAGCACTGAGCAGTGTCAATCCCTTCCAAGTCCCCCGGCAGGTTTCATGAGCGACAAAGGCGTTCTTGGTGGCAAGATTGCGAATGCGATTTATATCCACCAAGAGGCTTTGCATTTGCCACTTCTGCCAGTAATGATGCTTATCTTGCTTCTGATGCAAAGCCACAAGAAGCTCACAGTCATTGAGCACACGGGAGCGTTTGCGAGTTCTTGGAGCTATGGTGCTTTTTGTGGCTTCAGTAGGTGCACGGCGAGTGTTGCCGGCCAGTGGATAAACACGAGAAGCAACCTGAACACCTTCAACATTCTGGGAAAAGCTCTGACGATCTATATTGTGAAGATATAGGGCTTCCTTGGCAGGCTCTGGATAAATAGATTCAATGGACATATCAACCTCTGGTAAAAATATGAGATGGTTACAAGCAGAGGGCTGATAGTCAATTGCAGAGTGGAGCTTGATCAGACGCATGATCCAAGGAGAATAGAACTTCAGACCAAAAATGTCAGACCTAGAGGCGGCAAACTGGAAAGTGAAGAAATCCTGAGTATTGAAGCTTTTGCCATTCAGAATGTAGAAGACCAATGTCTTCATAGAACCATCAAGCTTTGCTGAGGAGGAATATCCCTTGATCAACCATAGAGTTCGCCGAATGATATGATAGATAGTGCGGGGCAGATACTCTAGGTCTTCAACAAGGAATTCCTTTGGATACTCAGCATCTGGGGGCAGTGGCTTCATCATACTGAGCATCTGGCTCATGTTGGGCTCAGGCATCTGAAAGATACTCTCCAAAGCATCGCGGTGAAGCTGACAACCAGGTTCATATAGTTCGCCTGGAGTGGAGAGGCCTGTAAGCTCAATGAGATCAAAGGCTCACTACTAGAAAAAGGCTTACTAATGGCGCACCGATTTTGCCTACTAATGGCGCACCACCGGTGCGCCATTAGTACCACGCCATTAGTATTTATTACTAATGGCGCACCTAAGGTGCCCCATTAGTATCTGGTATACTAATGGCGCACCTGGCAGTGCGCCATTAGTATAGGCCACGGTGCGCCATTAGTATAGGCCACCGGTGCGCCATTAGTATAGGCCACCGGTGCGCCATTAGTATTTTCGAATTTTTTGAATTTTGAATCTGGATCTACATCCGGATCTGGATCGTGATTTTTTGCCCATTTTTGCTCGTTTTTTGCTTGTTTTTTGGCACGACATTATTTCAAATTTTGTTCCTGTTTTTGGATCTTGTACGTTCTTTTGCCGTGTTATTTTGCCGGAGAGGAGTTCGCTGGAGAGGAGTTCGCCGGAGAGGAGTTCACCGAAGAGGAGGAGGAGGAGGTCACCGGAGAGGCGCTCGCCTACATCGCCGGAGAGGAGGAGGAGGAGGTCGCTGGAGAGGAGTTCACCGGAGCATCGGAGAGGAGGAAGGAGAAACCATGAGGGGATGGGAGGAGAGGAGGGAGGAGGAGCTCACCGGAGAGAAGGGAGGAGGAGCTCACCGGAGAGGAGGGAGGAGGAGCTCACCGGAGAGGAGGGAGAAGAAACCGTGAGGGGAGGGGAGGGGAGGGGAGGAGAGGAGGGAGGAGGAGGTCGCCGGAGAGGAGGAGGAGGTCGCCCGAGAGGAGGAGGGTAGTATGGTGCAGGAGAGAAGGGAAGATTGAGTGGAGGAGAGGAGGAGATGGAGTGTAGGAGAGGTGGAATGAAGAGATAAGGAGGAGAGGACCACGGCCAGCCATATATACGGCATACTAATGGCGCACCGCGGGCAGGTGCGCCATTAGTAACTTTTTTTTAATTTTGTTGATTTATTTTGAATTTTGAAGGCGGGAAGATACTAATGGCGCACCATGGGCAGGTGCGCCATTAGTATTTTTTTTATTTTTTGACTTATTATGAATTTTGAAGGAGGGAAGATACTAATGGCGCACCATGGGCAGGTGCGCCATTAGTAACTTTTTTTTTATTTTTTTTGACTTATTTTGAATTTTGAAGGCGGGAAGATAGTAATGGCGCACCATGGGTAGGTGCGCCATTAGTGAGTTTGAATTTTTTTGATTTTTTTGCCTCTCCAGATCTTAAAAGCCCCGTATCTTTTTTTCTGTTAGGTTTTTGAGGATTTTGAGTAGATGATTTTTCATATAAAAAACTTTTTCATCCGAGTTAGTATGCAAAAGTTATGCCCATTTTTACAAATTCTCGCGAGATTTTGCAAATGAAGTCGAAATTCATATTTGCAAATTTTCCCAACAACTAGACCACATATCACATGGGAAACTTATTTTCTTTTATTTTTTTGACATTTCCATCATTTTCTTTTATTTTTTTTTAAACTGAAAAGGCGATCCACGGGGGGGGGGGGGGGGTGCATTCGGTGGAAGTGGTGGCCAAGTTACTAATGGCGCGCCGTGGCATGGCGCGCCATTACTAGTTCAACTTGTAATGGTGCACCACTCCCACGGTGCGCCATTAGTAGTTTTGAATTTTTTTTTAATTTTTTTTACTAATGGCGCACCATGGATGTGGTGCGCCATTAGTATTTGGACACTAATGGCGTACCAACACATGGTGCGCCATTAGTATATAGTAATGGCGCACCACATGTCTGGTGCGCCATTAGTGTCAATTCCATCTATAGCCCTTTTCCTAGTAGTGGCTTTGGCTTCATGATGAACGTTGCCCGTCATCCACTTAAGGACCCATGTTGTTGTGTCCCTGTTGTAGCCGCAAATGTGGAGGGTTGCATAGAATTGGAGGAGAAGCTCTTCAATCGAATGTTCCTTGTCAGTGACAAACTCCAAAAGACCAGCATCACGAAAAAAGTCTAGGGCTTCTTCAAGGCAGGACAGACCAGCAATGGCTTCAGTGTCCAGACGCATATGAGGAAATATGCGCTCCTGATTGTATAAGATGCAGGAGTAGTAGCTACGCTGCTGGTAGCTCCAGAACCGATCTGATGAGATTCTTGGCTTGGAATATGGGTTCTTGCCAGAATCGAAGAAGGTGTTGTGTGTAATGAAGCCGTTGACATTAAATTTGCCTGGCACCGATGCAGTACCTCGGAACCTTGGCAGCCTTGGTTTTGGCTTCTGAACCTGAGGCGTGTGCTCCACATGATAGTCAAATTGAGGTCCAGGAGCAGGCGGAGGAATCAGAATTGGCCATCTTACAGGAACAAGCTCGCCTTGGTAGAATGCTTGCTCAATTGTGTGGGGCCTTGCAGGCAGAACAGGAGCAGTGTCATTTGCAGAGGCTTCAGGCGGCACATTCGTTGCAGGTGTAGCATTGGCTTCATTCACATCGTTGACTTGAGGCACCACATTGTCTTCAGTCATGACAACGTCATTAGCTTCAGGGACGGTGTTGGTGGCAGCCTCAGTATTCTCAACCTCCACTTGAGGAGCTGGAGGGTCGGGCACAGATACGTTCTCCTCAAGAACGACTTCTTGGTTGGTAGGGGGAGTAACAACAAGTTCTTCTTGTCTTTCTTCAGAAGCATTAGCTTCGGATGCAGTAACCGTCACTGAAGGATTGTCTTCAGGAAACACTTGACATGCCACTGAGCAAGATTGGTGTGAATCCTCTTCTGTGATGGTTGTCATGGAGACCGACGGCTTTTGGCCTTTGTGAAGCCGTTGGTACACGGGCGACGCTTTCGGGGATGGTGTGTTCTCCATGTAATTGTCGTCATTGACAATTGGACTGGGGCTTTGAGTTGGTGAAGGACGGGGTGTACTTGGAGTGTCTTGAACTGGGGTTGCTGGTTGGGGGCGATCAGCCCATGAGGCATCTTGTGAGATTGGCATCAGAGGACGACCAATACTGATAGTTTCGCTGTTCGTGCGAACAAGCGATGATACCTGATACGTCTCCAACGTATCTATAATTTTTGATTGTTCCATGCTATTATATTACCCCTTATGGATGTTTATGGGCTTTATGTTACACATTTATATCATTTTTGGGACTAACCTATTAACCGGAGGCCCAGCCCATATTGCTGTTTTTTTGCCTATTTTAGTATTTCGAAGAAAAGGAATATCAAACGGAGTCCAAACGGAATGAAACCTTCGGGAGTGTGATTTTTGGAACGAACGTGATCCGAAGAGCTTGGAGTGCAAGTCAAGAAGCTTCCGAGGAAGCCACGAGATAGGAGGCTGCGCCCCCCCGTAGGGTGCTCCCCTATCTCGTGGGCCCCTCGGGCGGCCACCGACGTACTTCTTCCTCCTATATATACCTACGTACCCCGAAAACATCCAGGGGCACCACGAAACACAATTTCCACCGCCGTAACCTTCTGTATCCGCGAGATATCATCTTGGAGCCTTCGCCGGCAATCTGCCGGAGGGGGAATCGACCACGGAGGGCTTCTACATCAATATCCTTGCCCCTCCGATGAGTTGTGAGTAGTTTACCACAGACCTACGGTTCCATAGTTATTAGCTAGATGGCTTCTTCTCTCTTTTTGGATCTCAATACAATGTTCTCCCCCACTCTTATGGAGATCTTTTCGATGTAAACTCTTTTTGTGGTGTGTTTGTCGAGATCCGATGAATTGTGGGTTTATGATCAAGTTTATCTATGAATAATATTTGAATCTTCTCTGAATTCTTATATGTATGATTGAGTTATCTTTGCAAGTCTCTTCGAATTATCAGTTTGGTTTGGCCTACTAGATTGGTCTTTCTTGCCATGGGAGAAGTGCTTAGCTTTGGGTTCAATCTTGCGGTGTCCTTACCCAGTGACAGAAAGGGTTGCAAGGCACGTATTGTATTGTTGCCATCGAGGATAACAAGATGGGGTTTATATCATATTGCATGAGTTTATCACTCTACATCATGTCATCTTGCTTAATGCGTTACTCTGTTCTTATGAACTTAATACTCTAGATGCAGGCAGGAGTCGGTTGATGTGTGGAGTAATAGTAGTAGATGCAGGAAGGAGTCGGTCTACTTGTTATGGACGTGATGCCTATATACATGATCATGCCTAGATAATCTCATAACTATGCGCTTTTCTATCAATTTCTCGACAGTAATTTGTTCACCCACTGTCATACTTATGCTATCTTAAGAGAAGCCACTAGTGAAACCTATGGCCCCCGGGTCTATATCTTATCATATTTGCTTTCAATCTACTTTTATTTGCATCTTTACTTTTTGCATCTATATCATAAAATACCAAAAATATATTTATCTTATCATACTATCTTTATTAGATCTCACTTTTGCAAGTGGCCGTGAAGGGATTGACAACCCCTTTATTGCGTTGGTTGCGAGTTCTCAGTTTGTTTGTCTAGGTGCGTCGGACTTTTGAGGAGCCTCCTACTGGATTGATACCTTGGTTCTCAAAACTGAGGGAAATACTTATGCTACACTTGCTGCATCACCCTCTCCACTTCGAGGAAAACAACGCAATCTCAAGACGTAGCAAGAAGGATTTCTTGTGCCATTGCCGGGGAGGTCTTCACTCAATTCAAGACATACCAAGTACCCATCACAAACCCATCTCTCTCGCATTTACATTATTTGCCATTTGCCTCTCGTTTTCCTCTCCCCCACTTCACCCTTGCCGTTTTATTCGCCCTCTCTTTCCCAATCTCCTCCTCTCTTTTTTCGCTTGCCTTTTTCTGCTTGCTTCGCCTAAGGGTCCTGACCACCTTCTCAGAAGGATGGATGAGATTGAATCAAATATTAGAAGCTTTATGAATTTGCAATTTGAGCACAATAGTTTCTTTAGAAAAGAACTTAAGGAACAAAAAAGTTTTTTGGGGTTTATGAACAAAGAGCTTGGTGATATGAATAAAGAGTTTTATGGTGTTAACGCTCAAATTACCCGGCTTGAAAATGCTATAGCCAAAATTTCTGACAAGCAAGCCACCTTAGTCAATAAGATGGCCGCTAAACCAGAAAAATTACATGAAAATAATGATGCGGGTCTTAAAGTTATTGATGCGTCTCCCGTTAGATCTATGTTTTGCAATATGAATTTTGATGATTATGGGACTGATGATTAATCAACTTTGCCAAGAAGGCGTCCCAAGAATTCGGAGTCTTTAGATCTTAATGCTAAATTTCGTAAAAGTGAGATTGGAGTATCCTCAACTTCCAATAATATTGAACCTACTATCTTGGATTTCAAGGAATTTGACTATGATAATTGTTCTTTAAAATGTTGTATTTCCTTGTTGCAATCCGTTGTTAATTCTCCTCATGCTTATAGTCAAAATAAAGCTTTTACCAAACATATTGTTGATGCCTTGATGCAATCTTATGATGAAAAACTTAATTTGGAAGTTTCTATACCTAGAAAACTTAATGATGAGTGGGAACCTACTATAAAGATTAGAATTAAAGATTATGAGTGTTTTGCTTTGTGTGATTTGGGTGCTAGTGTTTCCACGATTCCGAAAACTTTATGTGATATTCTAGGTTTCCATGATCTTGATAATTGCTCTTTAAATTTGCACCTTGCAGATTCCACCATTAAAAATCCAATGGGAAGGATCAATGATGTTCTTATTGTTGCAAATAGAAATTTGGTGCCCGTAGATTTTATCGTTCTTGATATAGATTGCAATCTTTCTTGCCCTATTATTCATGGTAGACCTTTCCTTAGAACGATTGGTGCGATTATTGATATGAAGGAAGGGAATATTAGATTCCAATTTACATTAAATAAAGGCATGGAGCACTTTCCAAGAAAGAAAGTCAAATTACCTTATGAATCTATCATGCGTGCTACTTATGAATTTAGTGCCAAAGATGGCACTCGTTAGATCTATCTTTGCTTTCTATGCCTAGCTAGGGGCGTTAAACGATAGCGCTAGTTGGGAGGCAACCCAATTTTCTTTATGTTTTTTGTTTTTGCTCCTGTTTAGTAATAAATCTTGCATCTACCTTCTGTTTAGATGTGTTTTTATCTTTTAATTAGTGTTTGTGCCAAGTAGAACCTATAGGATAACATACGATGATAGTTGATTTGATTCTGCTGAAAAACAGAAACTTTGCGCACACGAATATAATTTTGTTAAATCACAGAAACGTGATTTTACGTTGATTCTTTTTTCTTCTGTTCAGTAAACAAATTTTCCAGGACTTCCTATTTTGGTAGGAATTTTAGAGTTCCAGAAGTTTGCGTTAGTTACAGATTTCTACAGACTGTTCTGTTTTTGACAGATTCTGTTTTTCGTGTGTTGTTTGTTTATTTCAATGCATCTATGGATAGTAAATTAGTTTATAAACCATAAGGAAGTTGGAATACAGTAGGTTTAACACCAAAACAAATAAATGATGAGTTCATTGCAGTACCTTATGTGGTGGTTTTGTTTTCTTTCACTAACGGAGCTTATAAGATTTCCTGTTGAGTTTTGTGTTGTGAAGTTTCCAAGTTTTGGGTAAAGCTTTTATGGACTATGGAATAAAGGGTGGCAAGAGCCTAAGCTTGGGGATGCCCAAGGCACCCCAAGATATTCAAGAATAGCCAAAAGCCTAAGCTTGGGGATGCCCCGGGAAGGCATCCCCTCTTTCGTCTTCGTTCATTGGTAACTTTACTTGGAGCTATATTTTTATTCGCCACATGATATGTGTTTTGCTTGGAGCGTCATGTATTATATTAGTCTTTGCTTTTTAGTTTACCACAATCATCCTTGCGGTAAACACCTTTTGGGAGAAGCCTATTTGATTAGAATTTGCTAGAATACTCTATGTGCTTCACTTATATCTTTTGAGCTTGATAGTTTTTGCTCTAGTGCTTCACTTATATCTTTTAGAGCACGGTGGTATCTTAATTTTGAAGAAATTGCTAGTCTCTCATGCTTCATTTATATTATTTTGAGAGTCTTTTAGAACAGCATGGTATTTGCTATGGTCATAAAGTTGGTCCTAGCTAGGTATAATAAAAATAATCATAGGAAGTGAATTGGATGCTATTTTCAATTTGATACTTGATAACTGTTTTGAGATATGGAGGTAGTGATATTAAAGTCATGCTAGTTGGGTGATTATGAATTTAAAGAATTCTTGTGTTGAAGTTAGCAAGTCCCGTAGCATGCACGTATGGTTAAAGTTGTGTAACAAATTTGAAACATGAAGCGTACCTGGCTTGTGCATCCTTATGAGTGGCGGTCGGGGACAAGCGATGGTCTTTTCCTACCAATCTATCCCCCTAGGAGCATGTGCGTAGTACTTGGTTTTTGATGACTTCTAAATTTTTGCAATAAGTATATGAGTTCTTTTGACTAATGTTGAGTCCATGGATTATACGCACTTTTACCTTTCCACCTTTGCTAGCCTCTTCGGTACCGTGCATGGCCCTTTCTCACCTTGAGAGTTGGTGCAAACTTCGCTGGTGCATCCAAACCCCGTGATATGATACGCTCTATCACACATAAACCTCCTTATATCTTCCTCAAAACAGCCACCATACCTACCTATTATGGCATTTCCATAGCCATTCCGAGATATATTGCCATGCAACTATCCACCGTTCCGCTCATCATCATCATGACATACTTTACTTTTGTCATATTGCCATTGCATGATCATGTAGTGGACATCGTATTTGTTGCAAAGCCACCATGTATTATTTTTCATACATGTCACTCTTGATTCATTGCACCATCCCGGTACACCGCCGAAGGCATTCATATAGAGTCATATCTTGTTCTAGTTTCGACTTGTAATTCTTATGTTGTAATCAGTAGAAGTGTGATGATCATCATTATTAGAACATTGCCCAAAGAAAAAAAAGAGAAAAAAAGGAAGAAAAGCCAACAAAGGGAAGGCCCAAAAAAAAGGCAAAAGAAAAAAAAGGAAAGAAAATAAAATAAATAAAAAGGGCAATGTTACTATCTCTTTTTCCACACTTGTGCTTCAAAGTAGCACCTTGTTCATCATGTAGTGAGTCTCATATATTGCGCTTCAAAGTAGCACCATGTTTTTCATATATTGAGTCTCATAAGTTGTCTTTTTCATACTAGTGGGAATTTTTCATCATAGAACTTGGCTTGTATATTCCTATGATGGGCTTCCTCAAATGCCCTAGGTCTTCATAGGCAAGCAAGTTGGATGCACACCCACTAGTTTTCTTTTGTTGAACATTCATTTATAGCTCTAGTGCATCCGTTGCATGGTAATCCCTACTCCTCATGTTGACATCAATTGATAGGCATCTCCATAGCCCGTTGATTATCCTCGTCAATGTGAGACTTTCTCCTTTTTTGTCTTCTCCACACAATCCCCATCAACATATTCTATTCCACCCATAGTGATATATCCATGGCTCACGCTCATGTATTGCATGAAGATTGAAAAAGTTTGAGATTATTTAAGTATGAAACAATTGCTTGGCTTGTCATCGGGGGTATAGAAGATGGGAACATCTTTGTGTGACGAAAATGAAGCATAGCTTAACTATATGATTTTGTAGGGATGAACTTTCTTTTGCCATGTTATTTTGAGAAGACATGATTACTTTGATTAGTATGCTTGAAGTATTACTATTTCTTTTATCAATATGAACTTTCATTTTGAATCATTTGGATCTGAACATTCATGCCACAATAAAGAAAATTACATTATGAATTATGCTAGGTAGCATTCCACATCAAAAATTCTCTTTTTATCATTTACCTACTCGAGGACGAGCAGGAATTAAGCTTGGGGATGCTTGATACGTCTCCAACCTATCTATCATTTTTGATTGTTCCATGCTACTCCCTCCATTCCTAAATATAGGGTGTATAGTTTTTGGCATGAAAATTAAAGAACGCACGTGGAGGGAAAATTTCACAAGTTTTGGGCGAGATTTTACCTGACTAATTGACATGACAAAATAGAGGAGCTTGCTTGATATAAGAATATGTAATCAAATCCCTAAAAAATTATCCAAATGAGTGGTGCTATGCAATACACCATATATTTTGGGTTTTTTTCTCAAAACACTATACACCTTATATCAAGGAACGGAGGGAGTATGATATTACCCCTTTTGGATGTTTATGGGCTTTATTTTACACATTTATATCATTTTTGGGACTAACCTACTAACCGGAGGCTCAGCCCATATTGCTATTTTTTAGCCTATTTCAGTATTTCGAAGAAAAGGAATATCAAACGGAGTCCAAACGGAATGAAACCTTCGGGAGTGTGATTTTTGGAACGAACGTGATCCGAAGAGCTTGGAGTGCAAGTCAAGAAGCTGCCGAGGAAGCCACGAGATAGGAGGCTGCGCCCCCCCGTAGGGTGCTCCCCTATCTCGTGGGCCCCTCGGGCGGCCACCGACGTACTTCTTCCTCCTATATATACCTACGTACCCCGAAAACATCCAGGGGCACCATGAAACACAATTTCCACCGCCGTAACCTTCTGTATCCGCGAGATCTCATCTTGGAGCCTTCGCCGGCACTCTGCCGGAGGGGGAATCGACCATGGAGGGCTTCTACATCAACATCCTTGCCCCTCCGATGAGTTGTGAGTAGTTTACCGTAGACCTACGGGTCCATAGTTATTAGCTAGATGGCTTCTTATCTCTTTTTGGATCTCAATACAATGTTCTCCCCCTCTCTTGTGGTGATCTATTCGATGTAAACTCTTTTCGTGGTGTGTTTGTCGAGATCCAATGAATTGTGGGTTTATGATCAAGTTTATCTATGAATAATATTTGAATCTTCTCTGAATTCTTTTATGTATGATTGAGTTATCTTTGCAAGTCTCTTCGAATTATCAGGTTGGTTTGGCCTACTATATTGGTCTTTCTTGCCATGGGAGAAGTGCTTAGCTTTGGGTTCAATCTTGCGATGTCCTTACCTAGTGACAGAATGGGTTGCAAGGCACGTATTGTATTGTTGCCATCGAGGATAACAAGATGGGGTTTATATCATATTGCATGAGTTTATCCCTCTACATCATGTCATCTTGCTTAATGCGTTACTCTATTCTTATGAACTTAATACTCTAAATGCAGATAGGAGTCGGTCGATGTGTGGAGTAATAGTAGTAGATGCAGGCAGGAGTCGGTCTAATTGTTATGGACGTGATGCCTATATACATGATCATGCCTAGATAATCTCATAACTATTCGCTTTTCTATCAATTGCTCGACAGTAATTTGTTCACCCACCGTCATACTTATGCTATCTTGAGAGAAGCCACTAGTGAAACCTATGGTCCCCGGGTCTATCTCTTATCATATTTGCTTTCAATCTACTTTTATTTGCATCTTTACTTTTTGCATCTATATCATAAAATACCAAAAATATATTTATCTTATCATACTATCTTTATTAGATCTCACTTTTGCAAGTGGCCGTGAAGGGATTGACAACCCCTTTATTGCGTTGGTTGCGAGTTCTCAGTTTGTTTGTGTAGGTGCGTGTGACTTTTGAGGAGCCTCCTACTGGGTTGATACCTTGGTTCTCAAAACTGAGGGAAATACTTATGCTACACTTGCTGCAACACCCTCTCCTCTTCGAGGAAAACCAACGCAAGCTCAAGACGTAGCAATACCGTGTGGCGCTGGATCTGAGGAAGGACTTCATCATCTTCTACATTGTCTTGGGGACCAATGTCTTCAGTCGTGATGGGGTCAACGACTGGAACCTCTTGAGCTTCAGGAGCCTCTGTGGAAGCAGGCTCATGAACAATCAATTGACGCTCTTGATTTGCAGATGGAGGGGGAGCAAAAGCAATGGGTTCAACAACAAGGGGCTCTTTGGGAGCAGCCCGATCTCTCTTCTTGGTCTTCCTCTTCTTGAGGGGTGGTGCATCATCTGTGGTGTTCTTGGTTTTGCGCTTTCTGGCTTCGGCTTCAGCTGCCTTGGTTTTCTGCTGATCTGAAGCCACAGTGGAGACCTTAGGCTTCGAGCCTGTCATGCTGGCAGGGAAGACAATGTGAGGTTCTTCTTGCCGTGGAGCTTCAGTCTGGGACACATTGTGCTTCTTCTTGTGCTTGGCAGCCATCTTGGGGTCAATGCCAGGACGCCCAAGAGCCTTGCGCTTTTCAGCTTTGTTGTAAGCCTAAACACACTTAGCAGCAAGAGTTTTCATGCACTCTCTTGAGCCTTTGGCTTCCTCACCTTTCTTGCGAAACGCCTCCTTGAGGTCATTGAGCATCACCTTGAATTTTTGGACATCAGCCACACTCAGCTTGCCTACATGCTTCTTGAACTGTTCCTTTTCAAAATCAATCTTGTGCTTCAGTTCAATCATTCGCTGAGCCAGAGCCAGCTCAGGAGCAATGGCGCCTTGAGAGGAGACGATGATGCCAATGGGGAGTTGAAGATCATCAAAGCTGAGATCTTGATTGTCGAACCATTCATCAATGAAGGTGTGCAGGATATTCACATCGAAGAGGGGCATATCGTTGAAGATCCCCGCCTCTTGCTTGCTCTTGATCAGCTGCTCAAGGGCATCATTGCCAAATTCTTCATCTGAAGACAAATCAATGGCTTCAGATTCGTTCCTCAGAACAACAGCAGGTGTAAGGGCTTGACTCTGTCGCTGAACAGGTTTCTTATTTAGCTTCTCACGCCTCTTGGAGATGCGAGAGAGATCTTCAGAGGTGTTACTAGGAGCAGGAGGAGCAGTTGCCAATGGCTTCACACGCGAAGCTTTTGGAGCAGCAGATGACTTTGAAGCTTTAGTCTTCTTTTGCTTCTGCGGCTTTGGAGTAGGAGCTGGAGCTTCATCAGTGTCAGCATCATTATCAGAATGATCCACCTTAGCACCTTGGACAGTTATGTGGGTGATGAGGCCATCAAGGTTGTAGAAGGGGCTGATCCTGTTCTGATTTGCTTCGCGGGTGCCATCATCCCGAGGTGAGGAAGGACCAGGGTTGAAGTCGAGCCCTAGAGCCTTCTTGTTCTTTGCAGCAGAGTCTTTGGCGAACTGGTAGTTGCGCTTGAACAGATGGTCTTCACGGCACCACAGCAGAGAAGAAGGATCAGCGTTCTCTGGCCGCGGTCCACGAATCATGCACGGATAGAATTCTCGTTGGAGAGCTTCAGGAAGGGACTGGGGTTGAAGATTTTTGTACACAATATCTCCCCAAGGTCCCTTGATGGCATTTTTCTCTGCATATTCTTCAGTGACGAAGCAGTATTTGAACCACTCTTCTGCCCGATATCTTCGAATCCACTGGGTTCGATTCTTGCGCCCAGTATAGGTTTCCTCAGGATCAGTCTTGTACAACTCGTGCAAATCTGGAGGTAAATCCTTGGAAGTGTTACCACGGCATTGTTTGCCTCCTTTTCGTGCTGACTTTTCAGTTGCCATGAAGTTTAAGCTGAAGGGCTTCAGTACGTGCAATGGCTTCAAATGGCTGGTCAGACATGAACTGGCTTCAGGTGAGTTGTTGTGACTCTGCAAGAATTCTGCAAACGAATGCAGAGAACCAAGTGATTCTCCCATGGACATGTACCTGTGACAACATTAGAGGTGCGAGGGAAAGGGAAGAGGTCATATGCATTCTCAGAAGATTTTAAGATAAATTAGTTTGAAGACATTGACCTCACAATGCGAAGACATTCACTTATTTGAGGAGAGTTGGTTCCAGAGTTGTACAAATCCAAGAATAAGTACAAGTGAGGAATCTAACTTGTAAAGAAGCATAAGTGAATAGACTAGGCAGAATATGAGATGAAGGATGAGATAGATTCAAGTTTGAAGATCTAGAAACCACTTTTGGTAAAAACGGATGAATCTATCAGATCAAAAAGACGGTAAAAAGTAAACTATAATTACCACACGAGGAACTGCTAGATGGAGCGAAGATGGAGGCCGAGCAGTTCAATCTCCCATGCCCTAACTTGGCGACGGAAGACACCTACGGCGATGGCGGAGAAGACGAGGTCCGCGGCCGGCATGAGGACGGCGTCGAGAAAGTCGCGGCAGCTAAGCGCTTCGTCGTCGGCATCGTCGAGAGCTAGTGGAGGCGCTAGGGTTTGCGAGAGGTGGTGAGGAGGAAGAAATTTTTTTGACCGAGATGTGACGGGTATTTATAACGACAGAGATGGCACAACGCAATTACGCAGGTGCCCCTGGCGGTTCACATCTGACGGACACGTGGCAAGCATGCAACACCTTGGGAGTTGTTCCATGTTCCAACGCACGCCTGGATTGTCGGGGTGGTCGTTCCGAATTCTCTGGGTTTCAGGCAAATAGGATAAAGCATTAAAAACAGATATAAATGTGTGTCAGATTGACTTCAGCTAACAAGGTCTCTGTGAAGACAATCTACAGTTTTCAATAGAATGCATATGACTTGGACAGATAGAGTTGAGGTAGAAGCATAGATAGATTAGGGTCCGATCACATTCACTTAGTTCAAAAGATTCAACATGAAACCAGAGCTATAAGTGAATGTTGTAGAGGACAGAACACAGATATATATAGTACTAGTCCAATTCAAGCACCTATAGATAAACTTGAGTATAAGCCAAGGATGAATATGAATCACATATGAGAACAATGCAAGCATAACGCCAAGAGAAACACTTCAGACAAATATTTGGTGGTGGCGTTACCCACCGTATAGGAAGTATTAGACCCACACACGATGCACAATTATCGTGGCGCTTCGAATTCAAATTCCGTATTAATGTATTCACATTTAGAGTGTATGTCTTCATTGATTGAAGATATACATTACTTCGTGTGTTGCACATCTAAGTCATCAAAATGCATAAGTGTTAGGATGTGTGTCCATTCACAGGACATTTGAGGATTCTAAGATATTTAGCTCACACCGCAACTTGCAAAACCTTTTCTCATCCAAGGGCTTTGTGAAGATATCAGTCAATTGTTCTTCTGTCTTGACGTGAATGATATCAATATCTTCCTTCATAACATGATCTCTGAGAAAGTGATGACGAATTTCAGTGTGCTTTGTCTTCGAGTGCTAAACTGGGTTGTTTGCAATCTTGATAGCACTCTCATTATCGCAGTAAAGAGGCACATTCTTTAGATGGATTCCATAGTCCTTGAGAGTTTGCTTCATACAGAGAATTTGAGCACAACAAGATCCAGCAGCAATGTATTCAGATTCAGTAGTAGAGAGAGATACACAGTTCTGCTTCTTTGAAGACCAACAGACAAGAGATCGTCCCAGAAAGTGACATCTGCGTGATATGGACTTGCGATCAACCTTGTCACCAGCATAATCAGCATCTGAGAATCCAACTAGATCAAACTCTGGGCCCTTTGGATACCATAATCCTAGTGTTGGGGTGTAAGCCAAATATCGAAGAATTCACTTCACAGCTAAGTGATGCGATTCCTTTGGTGCCGCTTGGAATCGGGCACACATGCAAACACTAAGCATTATATCTGGCCTAGATGCACATAAGTAAAGCAAAGAACCAATCATGGAGCGATATACCTTTTGATCAAACTCTTTACCATTATCGTCGGGACCCAGATGACTTTTGGTTGGCATTGGCGTCGTGTATCCTTTGCAATCTTGCATTCCAAACTTCTTCAGGCAATCTTTGAGATATTTTTCTTGTGATATGAAGCCGCCGTTGCATTGCTGACAGATTTGAGACCCAGAAAGAACTTCAGCTCGCCCATCATGGACATTTGATATTGCTATTGCATCATGTGACCAAATTCATCACTGTATTTTTTGTTTGTGCAGCCGAAGATAATGTCATCCACATTGATTTGACACACAAACAGTCACCATCATATCTCTTCGTGAAGAGTGTAGGATCTAGTGAACCAGGTTTGAAGCCTTTTCTCTTCAGGAAGTCTTTGAGCGTGTCATACCAAGCACGAGGGGCTTGTTTGAGGCCATACAGTGCCTTATTGAGCTTGTATACCATGTCAGGATGTTTTGGATCTTCAAAACCTGGAGGTTGTGTGACATATACTTCTTCTTCTATCTTTCCATTGAGAAAAGCACTTTTCACATCCATTTGATGCAGGAGAATGTTGTGATGATTTGCATAGGCTAGCAGTATGCGAATGGCTTCAAGTCTAGCCACCAGAGCAAATGTTTCATCGAAGTCAATTCCTTCCACTTGAGTGTAACCTTGTGCAACAAGACGAGCCTTGTTTCTGACCACTTGACCATGCTCATCTTGCTTGTTGCGATATATCCATTTGGTGCCAATGATATTGTGTTTCCGAGGATCAGGACGCT
Organism: Triticum aestivum; assembly: GCF_018294505.1. NCBI lineage: Eukaryota > Viridiplantae > Streptophyta > Magnoliopsida > Poales > Poaceae > Triticum > Triticum aestivum. The sequence goes on along the minus strand of NC_057810.1, from coordinate 225,496,143 downwards.
TGACCAATTCCCACACATTGTTCAGCTCGAACTGTTGAAGCTCTTCTTGCATAGCTTGAATCCATTCAGGTTCCATGAAGGCTTCATCAACTTTCTTGGGTTCAGAGATTGAGACAAATGCAAAGTGTCCACAGAAGTTGGTTAGCTGTGTTGCTCTTTGGGTTGCTTTGGAACGAGTGAGTGGACCAGGTGCATTCAAGCTGTCAATTATCTTCTCAATCTGAACTTCATTTGCAACACAAGGATGAGCAGGACGAAGATTTTGCTCTTGCTGATCAATGTCATCAGTTGAGGGATTGTCTTCAGGCTGAGCATTGTCTTCAGGTTGATTGGGTGCAGACATGACAAGTTCCTCTTCAGATTGAGTCTCAGAAGGTATGATATCTCCAATTCCCGTCTGCTTGATAGATTCACTTGGAGGTACTTCATCTAGCACATTTGGCAGGTGCTCTCTTTGCGAGCCGTTAGTTTCATCGAACCGCACATCCACAGTTTCAACCACTTTATACTGAAAGAGGTTGAAGACTCTGTAGGAGTGCGAATTCTTTCCATAACCAAGCATAAAACCCTCATGTGCTTTCGGTGCAAATTTTGAAGTGTGATGTCACTACAAAAAAAATACACTTCCGTGATGATATGTGTTTGTCACAGTAGGTCGCATTTTTTGTCATGCATGTACATCCATGACAAATTTATGACAAAATCAAGATAGTCATACCTGTGCTGTCGTAGAAGTGTTCCATGACATTACCAAAATTATCATCACGGAAGTGTCCACTTCCATGACGATAAATCGCGCATCACAGAAGTGCTTTCGTTAAGGGTGACCGACACGTGGCATCCACCGTAACGGAATGCCCTTAAGCTATCGGGTCGGGTTTTGGATCCGATAACCCGTTAACAGCCCCGACCAATGGGGATTTTCCACGTGTAAAATCATCATTGGCTGGAGGAAACACGTGTCGGCTCACCGTTGGGACAGATGTCATCCACTCATTGGACAAAAGGCGCCTATGATACGTCGAAACGTGGCACGGCCCAACAAAGGCCCCTTCCTGTGAAAAGGCCGGCCCGTTTGACTTGGTCAAAAGGTGGTGGGCCGGCCCATGTAAAGCCTGTTAACGGCCTGTTCGCATATAGCCCATTTACAGCCCGCTAACCCAAGGCCCGTTACGCCCTATCCGAATTAGGCCCAGTAGCGTCATCTGGGCCACCCAATATGATTCCAGCCCGTTTTCACTTCTAGACCATGTATGGCCCATGATGTCTTTCGGCCCATATGAGGCCCTATGTAACTCTTGGCCTATTAACGGCCCATGGTGAAACTGGCCCGTAATGAACAATGTATTACTTTACACCCATTAACGGCCCGTGGTGAAACTGGCCCGTAATGAATAGTGTATCACTTTATACCCATTAAGGGCCCGTTATTCCGTTGGGCCGTTTCCAGCCCATGTTATCTTTCGGCCTTCTCAGAGCCCACTTATTCTTGGGCTCATTTCCACCATTCGTTTACTTACAGCCCGTTACTGTCATTTTCTGCTTATGGGCCAAATTCAGCCCGTGGTTATAGTCGGCCCGTTTGTGGTCCGTTAACACGTTGCGCCATTTTCATAGCGTCATGAAATACGGCCTATTAAAGATGGCCCGTTATGGTCGGCCCATGAACGGACGATTCCAACTCTAGCCCGTTTACGGCCATAATGCGGCCTGTTATTGGCCCATGTTTGGCCAATCGATCATACTGCCCGTATAAGGCCCATTGATGATACAGCCCGTAGAAGGCCCATTGTTTCTACGGCCCGTAGAAGGCCCATTGTTTCTATGGCCCGTAGAAGGCCCACTGTTTCTACGGCCCGTAGAAGGCCCACTGTTTCTATGGCCGTAGGAGGCCCAGTGTCACTATAGTAAATATTAGCCCATGGTTATTGTGGCCTAGTTTTAAAAAATAGGTTATTGCAGCCACTAGCAAACCGCGGAAAAAGAACTGCAATGACCACAAGCAAACAAATAAACAAGACAACAAGGAAATAAATAAGCAAGCAACTTACGCTAGGCTATCACGGCTATCACACATATTACATCCACTGGGCATCAAAGTTCGCCACCAGTGCAAAAAAACACTGTAGGACCTTGAGAAGAGGTGTCTAGAGGGGGGGGGGGTGATTAGACACTAAGTACCAAAGTCGCAGTTTTTAATTTTCCTTAAGTTTAAGTGGAGTTTAGGCACAAGTTTAACATTCACAATACATAACAAGCAAGCATGCAAAGAGTTTATGAGCAGCGGAAAGTAAAGCATGCAACTTGCAAGAATGTAAAGGGAAGGGTTTTGGAGGATTCAAACGCAATTGGAGACACGAATGTTTTTGGCGTGGTTCCGATAGGTGGTGCTATCGTACATCCACGTTGATGGAGAGTTCGACACATGAAGGGTAACGGTTGCGCGAGTCCACGGAGGGCTCCACCCACGAAGGGTCCACAAAGAAGCAACCTTGTCTATCCCACCATGGCCGTCGACCACGAAGGACTTGCCTCACTAGCGGTAGATCTTCACGAAGTAGGCGATCTCCTTGCCCTTACAAACTCCTTGGTTCATCTCCACAATCTTGTCGGAGGCTCCCAAGTGACACCTAGCCAATCTAGGAGACACCACTCTCCAAGAAGTAACAAATGGTGCGTTGATGATGAACTCCTTGGTCTTGTGCTTCAAATGATAGTCTCCCCAACACTCAACTCTCTCTCATAGGTTTTGGATCTGGTGGAAAGAAGATTTGAGTGGAAAGCTACTTGGGGAAGGCTAGAGATCAAGATTCATATGGTAGGAATGGAATATCTTGGTCTCAACACATGAGTAGGTAGTTCTCTCTCAGAAAATGTATGCTGGAAGTGTAGGTTTAGTCTGATGGCTCTCTCCACGAATGAAGAGGAGGTGGAGGGGTATATATAGCCTCCACACAAAATCTACCGTTACACACAATTTACCAAACTCGGTGGGACCGAATCAACAAACTCAGTCAGACCGATTTAGCAAATAATGTGACCGTTAGGGTTTTCAGTGGGACCGAAATGCAACTCGGTGAGACCGATATGGTTAGGGTTAGGGCATAACGTAATCTTGGTAAGACCGATTACACAAACTCGGTGAGACCGATTTTGGTAATAAGCTTTCCAGGGAGTTGGTCAGACAAACTCGGTTGGACCGATTACACAAACTCGGTGAGACCGATTTTGGTAATGAGTCAACCAGGAAGTTTGCATTGTAATCTCGCTAGTACCGATTACTCAAACTCGGTGAGACCGATTTTGGTAATGGACATACACAGAGAGATTACAATCCCATCTCGGTGAGACCGAGATCCCTATCGGTGAGACCGATTTGCCTAGGGTTTGTGGCAGTGGCTATGACATCAAAACTCGGTGGCGCCGGATAGAAAGAATCAGTGGGGCCAAGTTTGACTTTAGGTTTTAGGACACATGTGTGGAAGTGGGAAAGTAGTTGAGGGTTTTGGAGCATATCACTAAGCACTATGGGGCAAGAAACTCATTAAGCAACACCTCATCTCTTCTTGATAGTATTGGCTTTTCCTATAGACTCAATGTGATCTTGGATCACTAAAATGTAAAATGAAGAGTCTTGAGCTTGAAGCTTGAGCCAATCATTTGTCCTTAGCATCTTGAAGGAGTTCCCACATCCTTTAGTCCATGCCACTCCATTGTTGAACTTATCTGAAACATGCTAGACAAAAGTGTTAGTCCAACAAGAGATATGTTGACATTAATTACCAAAACCACCTAGGGAGCACTTGTGCTTTCAATCTCCCCCTTTTTGGTAATTGATGACAACATACATCAAAGTTTTAGATAAAGATATAAAGAATAGCAAGTAAAGCTTTGGAAAGACACGTAACAAGCATAGGCTCCCCCTACATGTATGCAATCGTGTAAATATGGAATATAGAAGCATGTGAGAGCATAACCATGATAGAGCAGGCAATGTGTTACATGTATCTTGGCCATATGCATCAGAGCAAAGAATATTAAAGAAAATACCTTCATGCTCATGAGTCCTTCTCGCAAACAGTATGTACATCAGCAAGAATTCCTCATACACATGATTGTGATGCATATACTTACCTTGTAGTATTGAGTTGGCTTAGGATGGAATGAACCTGCGTAAACAAGGTTAGATAACACAGATGCACTTACTAGCCAGAGCAAACAAAAAGAAACCACAAGAATACCAAGACTGGGATGACATGTAGAGAGTGAGTACTCAGTACTACATTGGATTAGACATGTCCCCAAGAGTAAAGATATGCAATGAATTTAACTGATTTCTTTCCCTTAGATGTCTTGCTCCCCCTGAATCTAGCATGGGATACTGGGAGAAGATAGGGAATAGAAGATCAGAGCTGAAGATATAAATGATGAACAGAGCTAATGCAAGCTAATGCAAATAAGCACAAAAGATCATATGAATATGTCTCTCCCCTCATGAAGACATGTGGCATCTCTCCTCTTGAACACCAAGCATCTGGGATCCTTGAGAAATACTTTCTACTTAAGTATTCTCTCCCCCTGGAGATCTCTTTCTCCCCCTGAGGATCTCTCTCCCCCTAAGGAGGTGATATACTCTTCCTCTGATGTGATCTCTCTCTGAATGAAAAGCTTTGATGTGATCTCTCTCTCCCCCTTCGACATCAATTTCCAAGAAGGGTTTGATCCTTGAGTCACAGCACAAAGTATTGATGAAAATGTGATGCTTGTAGAGGACAAGATTCATTGAGTGGATCTGGATCAGAAGAAACATAGAATATGTGGCAAACTGCTTTTCCTGATGTGAAATCGGTGGCACCAAGTGGTATGCTTCGGTTGTACCGAAAGGATTCGGTTGGACCGAAAACAACAAATTGGTGAAACCGAGTTCATCGCAAATAAAACACTTGTCACCTCAGCTCACTAGACTAGTAAGATCGCACAAGGATTTGCAAGGAATTTACTGAAAGATATGCAATGAATCTGATGCAGAAAATGCAGAACAAACAGAAAGAAATCTAGATGAAGTTTTTTTTGAAAGGGGAAACAAATATGCATGAGACAAATGCAAAAACACAGAAAAGCACACAAGAGAACTTCATCTAGAGATGGTCGGCGACAAAAGTCACCTATGTTAGAGTATATTGACTTAGGAGTCAAGTGAGATCACTTGATCATAGGTCATACTCATCGTTTAAGCTCAAAATGGGGTTGCCATTTTTCGTTTAAGCATCTTGATGTATTCACATCTTGTTGAGTTGCTTTAGCTCATAACTTGGAGTAAAGCTTCTCTAAGATGGAATAGCATACCTTAGTTGGTGGTGTTGTCCATGTAGTTGAACTTGTGTGGGTTGCTCAAGGTTGATGAAGCTCAACAAGAATTGGGAGCACCACTTGGAATGTGAGTCCATCTACCTACATGGGTTAGTTCTTGCAAGGAAGAGCACTTGTGTATCCAAAATGACAATTATAAAGCTCAACATAGAATTTGTCAAAGGATATGTTTGAGTGGTTCCGTGCTTCCTTGTCTTCATCCACCATAGTGTAGAGACTTGATGATGTAGAGATTGTTCAAGATGTGAGTAGGTTACAATCTCATGGAATTTAATTCCATCAAGTACTTACATGGGTTAGATAACATGCAAGATGCAAATATATCCAAGACATAAGATTTTCATCATAAGAGAAATATCAAGGATTAGTCATAAGCTCATGTCTTGCATGTATCCAATGGAGTTTCTACTCCAAGTTTGAAGCATCAATGATGTTCAATTCTCCTCTTAACCTTCAAAACACTTTCTCATCAGGGGTTTAGTGGATATATCCGCTAATTGCTTTTCGGTGCGAACATGCTTAAGATCAATGTCACCCTTAGCAACATGATCTTGAATGAAATGATGACGAACTTCAATATGCTTAGTTCGAGAATGTTGCACAGGATTATGACCAATTTTGATAGAACTTTAATTTTCACAAAGCAATGGAACATGTCTCACATATATCCCATAATCTTTAAGAGTTTGGGTCATCCAAAGTAATTGAGCACAACATGAACCAGCGGCAATGTATTCCGCTTCGGCGGTGGATAAGGATACCGAGTTTTGTTTCTTGGAGGACCAAGACACAAGAGATCTACCAAGAAATTGACACGTACCTGAAGTGGACTTTCTATCAACCTTGTCTCCGGCATAGTCCGAGTCGGAATAGCCAACAAGATCAAAAGAGGCCCTCTTAGGATACCAAATGCCAAAATTTGGTGTATGGATTAAGTATCTCACTATCCTTTTCACGGCCTTAAGATGACATTCCTTAGGAGCAGCTTGATATCGTGCACACATGCACACACTTAGCATGATATCGGGACATGAAGCGCATATATATATAACAATGAACCAATCATAGAGCGATAAACCTTTTGATCAACCAGTTCACTATCTTTGGTCAAGTCAAGATGTCCACTAGTAGGCCTGGGTGTAGACATACCTTTGCATTCTTGCATATTGAACTTCTTGAATAAGTCCTTGGTGTACTTCGTTTGCGAAACAAAGGTACCTTCCTTAGTTTGCTTGATTTGCAACCCAAGAAAGAATTTGAGTTCACTCATCATAGACATCTCAAACTTCTCCGACATTAGCTTCCCAAAATTTTCACTAAAATGAGGGTTAGTTGATCCAAATATGATATCATCAACATAGATTTGGCACACAAATAGTTCTCCATTAACCCTTTTAGTAAAAAGAGTAGAATCAATTTTCCCAATTTCAAAGCCTTTTTCAATAAGGAACTTGGTCAAGCATTTATACCACGCCCTCGGAGCTTGTTTAAGACCATAAAGAGCTTTGTGAAGTTTGTAAACATGATTGGGTTTCTTAGGATTGACAAAGCCGGGAGGTTGCTTAACATATACTTCCTCCTCTATTTCACCATTTAGAAAAGCACTTTTAATGTCCATTTGGTACAAGGTGATATCATGATGATTTGCATAGGTGATACGTCTACAACGTATCTATAATTTTTGATTGCTCCATGCTACTTTATCTATTGTTTTAGGCAATATTGGGCTTTATTATCCACTTTTATATTATTTTTGGGACTAATCTATTAATCGGAGGCCCAGCCCAGATTTGTTGTTTTATGCCTATTTCAGTGTTTCGAGGAAAAGGAATATCAGACGGAGTCAAAACGGAACGAAATCAACTGGAGAAGTTATTTTTGGAAGGAAACCCATCTGATGGACTTGGACCCCACGTCAGAAGATACGGGAGGTGCTCACGAGGGTGGGGGGCGCGCCCTCCCCCCTGGGCGCGCCCCCTGCCTTGTGGGGCCCCCGTAGCTCCACCGACGTTCTCCCTGCACCCATATATACCTACGTACCCTAAAACTTCCAGAACAGAAGATAGATCAGGAGTTCCACCGCCGCAAGCTTCTGTAGCCACCAAAAACCAATCGGGACCCTGTTCCGGCACCCTGCCGGAGGGGGATCCCATCACCGGTGGCCATCTTCATCATCCCGGCGCTATCCATGACGAAGAGGGAGTAGTTCACCCTCGGGGCTGAGGGTATGTACCAGTAGCTATGTGTTTGATCTCTCTCTCTCTCTCTCTCTCTCTCTCGTGTTCTCTCTCGTGTTCCTCTATGGCACAATCTTGATGTATCCCGAGCTTTGCTATTGTAGTTGGATCTTATGATGTTTCTCCCCCTCTACTCTGTTGTGATGAATTGAGTTTCCCCTTTGAAGTTATCTTATCGGATTGAGTCTTTTATGAACACTTGATGTATGTCTTGCCGTGATTATCTGTGGTGACAATGGGATATCATGTGCCACTTGATGTATGTTTTGGTGATCAACTTGCGGGTTTCGTGACACTTGGGAACCTATGCATAGGGGTTGGCACACATTCTTGACTCTCCGATAGAAACTTTGGGGCACTCTTTGAAGTACTTTTATGTTTGTTGGGTGAATCTGAGATTGTGTGATGCATATCGTACAATCATGCCCACGGATACTTGAGGTGACAATGGAGTATCTAGGTGACATTAGGGTTTTGGTTGATTTGTATCTTAAGGTGTTATTCTAGTACGAACTCTTTTATAGATCGATCAGAAAGAATAGCTTTGTGGTGGTTTTGTACCCGACCATAATATCTACGTTTGTTCTCCGCTATTAGTGTCTTTGGAGTGACTCTTTGTTGCATGTTGAGGGCTTGTCATATGTTCTATCTATGTTATTATTGTTGAGAGAACTTGCACTAGTGAAAGTATGAACCCTAGGCCTTGTTTCCTATCATTGCAATACCGTTTACGCTCACTTTTATCATTAGTTACCTTGCTGTTTTTATATTTTCAAATTACAAAAACCTGTATCTACTATCTATTTTGCACTTGTATCACCATCTCTTCGCCGAACTAGTGCACCTATACAATTTGCCATTGTATTGGGTGTGTTCGGGACACAAGAGACTTTTTGTTATTTGGTTGCAGGGTTGCTTGAGAGAGACCATCTTCATCCTACGCCTCCTACGGATTGATAAACCTTAGGTCATCCACTTGAGGGAAATTTGCTACTATCCTACAAACCTGTGCACTTGCAGGCCCAAAAACGTCCACAAGAAGAAGGTTGTGTAGTAGACATCAAGCTCTTTTCTGGCGCCGTTGCCGGGGAGGCTAGGTAAGTGAAGGTATATCTTTAGATCTTGCAATTGAATCTTTTTGTTTCTTGTTTTAGCACTAGTCTAGTTTATAAAAGAAAACTATAAAAAAAATGGAGTTGAGTTTGTCTCAAAGCTTCACCTTTTTAATATCTTTCGTGAGTATGATGGAAATGAAAATTGTGCTCAAGTGCTAGAAGAAGAAATCTATAGAATGTTTGGTACTAAATTTTTGAATGATGAGCATGATTGCAATGTTGTTAGTATGAATTCCTTGAATATCCATGATGCCAATGATATGCAAAGCCACAAGCTTGGGGAAGCTATGTTTGATGGAGATGATATTTTTTGTCCTCCAGGATTTGATGAGCAAATTTACTATGATGAAAGCATGCCTCCTATTTATGATGATTATTGTGATGATACGTATGCTATAAAGAAGAAGTTTGCTTATGTGGAGAGTAGAAAATTTTCTATGCTTGTAGATCATGAAAAGAATGCTTTAGGTGCTGGTTATATTGTTGAATTCATTCATGATGCTACTGAAAATTATTATGAGGGAGGAACATGTGCTTGTAGGAATTGCAATAATGTCAAGTTTCCTCTCTATGTGCTTAAATTCTTGAAGTTATGCTTGTTGTACCATCCTATGCTAGTTGATTATTGTTCCCATAAGTTGTTTGCTCACAAAATCCCTATGCATAGGAAGTGGGTTAGACTTAAATGTGCTAGTCATATGCTTCATGATGCTCCCGTTATGTTTCAATTCTTATCTTTTATGTGAGCATCATTATCATCATCATGCCTAGCTAAAAGGCATTAAAGAAAAGCACTTGTTGGGAGACAACCCAATATGTATCCTTACTGTTTTTGTATGTCCACATGATTATGATACTGTAGTAATCATGTTTTATAGCTTTTATTTCAATAAAGTGCCAAGTAGAACCTTTGGGAAGACTTGGGTGAAGTTTATATGATCTTGCTGTGAAAAACAGAAAGTTTAGCGCTCGCGAGATTAGCTGCCATTTTTTACTGGAGAGTCCTTTTAGGTTGATTCTTTTTGAAGATGATTAATAGACAAATTTATCAGGTCCAGCAATTTATTTCATAATTTTTGGGGTTCATAAGTAAACGTTTTATATAGATTACTACAGACTGTTCTGTTTTTGACAGATTCTGTTTTCTATGTGTTGTTTGCTTATTTTGATGAATCTATGAGTAGTATCAGAGGGTATGAACCATAGATAAGTTGGAGTACAGTATATATTACACCAATATGAATTTATAATGAGTTAATTACAGTACCTAAGTGGTGGTTTTATTTTCTTATACTAACGGAGCTTACGAGTTTTGTTTTGAGTTTTGTGTGGTTGAAGTTTTCAAGTTTTGGGTAACGATTTGATGGACAATGGAATAAGGAGTGGATAGAGCCTAAGCTTGGGGATGCCCAAGGCAACCCAAGGTAATATTCAAGGACAACCAAGAAACTAAGCTTGGGGATGCCCCGGAAGGCATCCCCTCTTTCGTCTTCGTTCATCGGTAACTTTACTTGGAGCTATATTTTTATTCACCACATGATATGTGTTTTGCTTGGAGCGTCATTTTCTCTTGTTAGTATTTGCTTGATGTTAGTTATAATAATGTTTTTGCATCTGTAGTTTCAATAAAAAAGTCAAGGATAGCCTTTGCCATGCTTATTTTGCTAGTTTGCATGTTGCTGTTTGAAAACAGAAAGTTTACCGCTGTTGCAAAAATTCCCTAGAAAAGTCATAGCATGGTCTAACGTTGAATCTTTTTGCATATTGATATCTGATAAATTTATTACAGAGGGAATTTTAGTTCATAATGTTTGGAGTCAGGGAAGTATTGATACTCTTGCATTCTTTACAGACTGTACTGTTTTGGCAGATTGCTGTTATGGTTGCATTGTTTGCATATGTTTGCTTGTTTATCGATTCTATTTGAGGATAGGAGTATTAGATATGCAGAGGCATTTAGTATGCAATGTTGAATAATTATTTAAGTGATTTGTTACAGTAGAAAATGATAAGGTTTTGCATTGGTTTATACTAACCTATCTCACGAGTTCTTGTTGAGTTTGTTGTGAATGAAGCTTTTGATAAAAAGAGAAACCATGATATGAGAGGAATTAAGGAGACACAAAATCTCAAGCTTGGGGATGCCCAAGCCACCCCAAGATAATATTTCAAGAAGTCTCAAGCATCTAAGCTTGGGGATGCGCCGGTAGGCATCCCACCTTTCTTCTTCAACAACTATCGGTTAGTATTGGTTGAGCCTAAGTTTTTGCTTCTTCACATGAGTTGTGCTATCCTTGCAATGTAGTTTTCTTTAGCTTTGCTTGCTGTTTGAATAATGAGAGAGAGCCTTACACAAATTGGAATTTGTTAGAATACTCTATGTGCTTCACTTATATCCTTTTGAGCGTGATAATTTTTGCTCTAGTGCTTCACTTATATCTTTTAGAGCACAGTGGTGGAGTTGTTTTAAAGAAACTATTGATCTCTCATGCTTCACTTAGATTATTTTTGAGAGTCGTTAATAGCATGGTAATATGCTTAATGTTAATATACTTGGTGTTCAAGATATGTGAAACTTTCTTTTCAGTGAATTGAATACTAAGATAAGTTTGATGCTTGATAATTGTTTTGAGATATGGAGGTGATAATATCAAAGTCGTGCTAGTTGGGTGATTATGAATTTGAGAAATACTTGTGTTGAAGTTTGCAAATCCCGTATCATGCATGTATGGTTAAAGTTGTGTAACAAATGTGAAACATGAAGTGTACCTGGCTTGTGCATCCTTATGAGTGGCGGTCGGGGACGAGCGATGGTCTTTTCCTACCAATCTTTCCCCTAGGAGCATGCGCGTAGTACTTGATTTTTGATGGCTTCTAAATTTTTGCAATAAGTATATGAGTTCTCTTGACTAATGTTGAGTCCATGGATTATACGCACTCTCACCTTTCCGCCTTTGCTAGCCTCTTCGGTACCGTGCATTGCCCTTTCTCACCTTGAGAGTTGGTGCAAACTTCGCCGGTGCATCCAAACCCCGTGATACGATACACTCTATCACACATAAACCTCCTTATATCTTCCTCAAAACAGCCACCATACCTACCTATCATGGCATTTCCATAGCCATTCCGAGATATATTGCCATGCAACTTCCATCATCATCATCATGACATGCACTACTTTTGTCATATTGCCATTGCATGATCATGTAGTTGACATCGTATTTGTGGCAAAGCCATCATGCATTATTTTTCATACATGTCACTCTTGATTCATTGCACCATCCCGGTACATCGCCAGAGGCATTCATATAGAGTCATATCTTGTTCTAAGTTTCGAGTTGTAATCCTTGTGTTGTAATCAATAGAAGTGTGATGATCATCATTATTAGAGCATTGCCCAAATAAAAAAAAGAGAAAGGCCAAAAAAAGGAAAGCCCCAAAAAAAGAGAAAGTCAAAAAAAGGGGGCCCAAATAAAATAAAATAAAATAAATAAAAAGGGCAATGCTACTATCTCTTTTTCCACACTTGTGCTTCAAAATAGCACCTTGTTCTTCATATAGTGAGTCTCTTAAGTTGTCTTGTTCATACTAGTGGGAATTTTTCATTATAGAACTTGGCTTGAATATTCCTACGATGGCCTTCCTCAAATGCCCTAGGTCTTCATGCGCAAGCAAGTTGGATGCACACCCACTAGTTTTCTTTTGTTGAGCATTCATAGCTCTAGTGCATTCGTTGCATGGCAATCCCTACTCCTTGCATTAACATCAATCGATGGGCATCTCCATAGCTCATTGATTAGCCTGGTTGATGTGAGACTTTCTCCTTTTTTGTCTTCTCCACACAATCCCCATCATCATATTCTATTCCACCCATAGTGCTATATCCATGGCTCACGCTCATGTATTGCGTGAAGGTTGAAAAAGTTTGAGATTATTTAAGTATGAAACAATTTCTTGGCTTGCCATCGGGGGTATAGAAGTTGGGAACATCTTTGTGTGACGAAAATGAAGCATAGCCTAACTATATGATTTTGTAGGGATGAACTTTCTTTTGCCATGCTATTTTGAGAAGACATGATTGCTTTGATTAGTATGCTTGAAGTATTATTATTTTTGTGTGAATATGAACTTTTGTCTTGAATCTTTCGGATCTGAATATTCATATCACAATTAAGGAGATTTACATTGAAATTATGCCAAAGTATCACTCCGCATCAAAAATTCTTTTTTATCATTTACCTACTCGAGGACGAGCAGGAATTAAGCTTGGGGATGCTTGATACGTCTCCAACGTATCTATAATTTTTTATTGCTCCATGCTACTTTATCTACTGTTTTAGGCAATATTGGGCTTTGTTATCCACTTTTATATTATTTTTGGGACTAACCTATTAACCGGAGGCCCAGCCCAGATTTGCTGTTTTATGCCTATTTTAGTGTTTCGAGGAAAAGGAATATCAGACGGAGTCAAAACGGAACGAAATCAACTAGAGAATTTATTTTTGGAAGGAAACCCACCTAATGGACTTGGACCCCACGTCAGAAGATACGGGAGGTGCTCACGAGGGTGGGGGCACGCCCTCCCCCCTGGGCGCGCCCCCCTACCTCGTGGGGCCCCCGTAGCTCCACCGACGTTCTCCCTGCACCCATATATACCTACATACCCTAAAACTTCCAGAACAGAAGATAGATCGGGAGTTCCGCCACCGCAAGCCTCTGTAGCCACCAAAAACCAGTTGGGACCCTGTTCCGGCACCCTGCCGGAGGGGATCCCATCACCGGTGGCCATCTTCATCATCCCGGCGCTATCCATGACGAGGAGGGAGCAGTTCACCCTCGGGGCTGAGGGTATGTACCAGTAGCTATGTGTTTGATCTCTCTCTCTCGTGTTCTCTCTCGTGTTCCTCAATGGCACGATCTTGATGTATCCCGAGCTTTGCTATTGTAGTTGGATCTTATGATGTTTCTCCCCCTCTACTCTCTTGTGATGAATTGAGTTTCCCCTTTGAAGTTATCTTATCGGATTGAGTCTTTTATGAACACTTGATGTATGTCTTGCCGTGATTATCTGTGGTGACAATGGGATATCATGTGCCACTTGATGTATGTTTTGGTGATCAACTTGCGGGTTTCGTGACACTTGGGAACCTATGCATAGGGGTTGGCACACGTTCTTGACTCTCCGGTAGAAACTTTGGGGCACTCTTTGAAGTACTTTTATGTTGGTTGGATGAATCTGAGATTGTGTTATGCATATCGTATAATCATGCCCACGGATACTTGAGGTGACAATGGAGTATCTAGGTGACATTAGGGTTTTGGTTGATTTGTATCTTAAGGTGATATTCTAGTACGAACTCTTTTTAGATCGATCCGAAAGAATAGCTTTGTGGTGGTTTCGTACCCGACCATAATCTCTACGTTTGTCTCTGTTATTAGTGTCTTTGGAGTGACTCTTTGTTGCATGTTGAGGGCTTGTCATATGTTCTATCTATGTTATTATTGTTGAGAGAACTTGCACTAGTGAAAGTATGAACCCTAGGCCTTGTTTCCTATCATTGCAATACCGTTTACGCTCACTTTTATCATTAGTTACCTTGCTGTTTTTATATTTTCAGATTACAAAAACCTGTATCTACTATCTATTTTGCACTTGTATCACCATCTCTTCGCCGAACTAGTGCACCTATACAATTTGCCATTGTATTGGGTGTGTTGGGGACACAAGAGACTTTTTGTTATTTGGTTGTAGGGTTGCTTGAGAGAGACCATCTTCATTCTACGCCTCCTACGGATTGATAAACCTTAGGTCATCCACTTGAAGGAAATATGCTACTGTCCTACAAACTTGTGCACTTGCAGGCCCAACAACGTCTACAAAAAGAAGGTTGTGTAGTACACATCAATAGGCAAGTAAGATGCGAATGGACTCAAGTCTAGCAACGGGAGCGGAAGTCTCACCATAGTCCATACCATCGACTTGTGTGTAGCCTTGGGCGATGAGACGTGCTTTGTTGCGAACTACTTGTCCATCTTCATCTTGTTTGTTGTGAAACACCCATTTGGTACCGATGATGTTGGGGTTGTTGTCGGGCTTCTCAACCAATGTCCAAAATTGGTTTCTCTCAAAGTTGTGTAGCCCTTCATGCATAGCATTTATCCAATCCGGATCTTCCAATGCTTCTTCAACCTTCATAGGTTCAATGCTAGAGATGAAAGAATAGTTTTCACAAAAGTTAGCTAAACGAGTTTTAGAGCGAGTGATTCTCCCGGTTTGAATGTCATTTTAGATTTGCCCGACGAGATGATCTTTAGCAATTCTTTCTCGAACTCGTGAAAGCTTTTGCTTGGGTCTTCGTTGAACATCCTCTTCATCTTGTTCTTCTTCTTGGCCTTCTTCATTGTTGGCGTTGTCATTCTCTTATCGTGGTGGAGAAGGAGGTTGTTGACGTTCATCTTGATGCACTTCCTCGTTTTCTTCATCTTGGCATGTCCCACTTGTGGATGCTTCTATATCAACTCTTGGTTCACCTTGTCGTGAAGTAGAAGCTTCCACTTGGACGGACGAGGTACTCTCCTTCACCTCCGTTGGACGGACCTTGCCAATAGACAAGTCTTGGATTGCTTCCGAAGGATCTTTGTCTCCTACATCAATTGGCAATTGCTCTACTTGCGAGCCGTTAGATTCATCAAACTTCACATCTACCGTCTCTTCAACCTTTCGGGTGAAATTGTTGTAGACACGGTAAGTGTGAGAGTTTGAGCCATAACCTAGTAGGAAACCTTCATGAGACTTAGGAGCAAATTTAGAACGACGATGCTTATCAAGATTGTAGCACTTTGAGCCAAATACTCGAAAGTATCCAACTTGGAGTTTGTTACCAGTGAGGAGATCATATGCCGTCTTGCCGAGTAGCTTGTGAAGATACAAGCGATTTGTTGCATGACAAGCTGTCTCAACCGCTTCTGCCCAAAAGTGCTTTGGTGTCTTGTACTCATCAAGCATCGTTCTCGCCATTTCGATGAGCGTCCGGTTCTTCCTCTCAACAACTCCGTTTTTTTGAGGTGTGTACGTAGCCGAGAACTCGTGTGAAATCCCTTCTTCGTCAAGAAAGGTGTCCACATTTGCGTTCTTGAACTCTGTCCCGTTGTCACTGCGAACCTTCTTGATCTTCACTTCAAATTGATTTTGGGCCTTCCTAGCGAAGTTTTTGAAGATCTTTTGGACCTGCGATTTATCATCGAGAAAGAACACCCACGTAAATCTGGAAAAATCATCAACTATAACTAGACCAAAAGAATTTCCCCTGAGACTCTTGTAAGAGTTGGGACCAAAAAGATCCATGTGAAGTAGCTCGAGTGGCCTCCTTGTGGTCATGATGTTCTTCACGGGATGCCTTCCTCCAACCTGTTTACCTGCTTGACAAGCGCTGCAAAGTCTATCCTTATCAAATATGACATCATTAACTCCAAGAATATGATTTCCTTTAATAAGCTTGTCAAGGTTTCGCATACCAACATGACCTAGTCGTCTATGCCATAACCAACCTTTTGAGGATTTAGCAATGAAGCAAGTTTTAGGTTGAGCCTTTTTAGTGAAATCAACAATGTATAGATCACCTCTACACACACCGGTAAAGACCATTTTATGATACATTGAAACTGAAATCAGCAAGTCTAGATACTGAAAGTAAGTTGTATCCAAGAGATTCAACGAGCATGACATTTTGTATGGAGCTATCATGTGATATGGCCACCTTACCAAGGCCAACCACCGAAAGTGACATACTTTCGAGGACTATCATTTTCAGCAAGCTCACGAAACATGTCTTTATCTCCGGTCATGTGATCGGTACATCCACTATCAAGAACCCATTCCTTTCCTCCTGACGTATATCCCCGAAGATTTTCCATAAGACCAAAGTGTCTCATCGCATCATCAAGATCGAAGTCACTATCATCATCCCCGTCATAGTATCCATGTTCAACATTGTCATGTGGTGGATCAAATCCTAGAGAGGGTGATTCATTAGAGTGAGTTTGACAATGATCTTGCTTATGAATTTTTATAGCTTCGGAAATAATATCACTAATAATTCCAACATCTCCTTTGGCACGCGTAAGGTTAGTAAGCTCAAATAGACGATCACCAAACATAGGATCACTAGTATTCATCTTACTCAAAGCAATAGACTTATGAAGAATTTCATCAATATTTTTCAAGGAATAATTTGGAAAGCATTCCTCAAGAAATTTCCATATGGTGTAGGCACACTTAAGAGTATGCAAGCATCCAATCAAGTTTCTAGGCAATCCTCTAATGATTAGTTCGGCAGTTCTAAGATTCCTGATCATGTCAGTAGACTCATCATGGGTAGGATGCATAGGGTCAACATGAGGTGCACAAGGGCTAGCAATGTACTTGTTCAAATGATAATAATTGAAAATTACAAGCATCTCATTTTTCCACTCATGAAAGTACTCTTCATCAAGAATAGGCACTCTATGTCTAAGACTCCCCAAAGTAGACTCGTCCATCTTCCTCCAATGGTGATTAAACCAAGGCAATGGAGACCAATGCTCTGATACCACTTGTAGGACCTTGAGAAGAGGTGTCTAGAGGGGGGGTGATTAGACACTAAGTACAAAAGTTGTAGTTTTTAATTTTCCTTAAGTTAAAATGGAGTTTAGGCACAAGTTTAACATTCATAATACATAACAAGCAAGCATGCAAAGAGTTTATGAGCAGCGGAAAGTAAAGCATGCAACTTGCAAGAATGTAAAGGGAAGGGTTTTGGAGGATTCAAACGCAATTGGAGACACTGATGTTTTTGGCGTGGTTCCGATAGGTGGTGCTATCGTACATCCACGTTGATGGAGACTTCAACCCACGAAGGGTAACGGTTGCGCAAGCCCACGGAGGGCTCCACCCACGAAGGGTCCACGAAGAAGCAACCTTGTCTATCCCACCATGGCCGTCGTCCACGAAGGACTTGCCTCACTAGCGGTAGATCTTCACGAAGTAGGTGATCTCCTTGCCCTTACAAACTCCTTGGTTCAACTCCACAATCTTGTCGGAGGCTCCCAAGTGACACCTAGCCAATCTAGGAGACACCACTCTCCAAGAAGTAACAAATGGTGCGTTGATGATGAACTCCTTGCTCTTGTGCTTCAAATGTTAGTCTCCCCAACACTCAACTCTCTCTCATAGGTTTTGGATCTGGTGGAAAGAAGATTTGAGTGGAAAGCAACTTGGGGAAGGCTAGAGATCAAGATTCATATGGTAGGAATGGAATATCTTGGTCTCAACACATGAGTAGGTAGTTCTCTCTCAGAAAATGTATGCTGGAAGTGTAGGTTTAGTCTGATGGCTCTCTCCACGAATGAAGAGGAGGTGGAGCGGTATATATAGCCTCCACACAAAATCTAACCGTTACACACAATTTACCAAACTCGGTGGGACCGAATCAACAAACTCGGTCAGACCGATTTAGCAAATAATGCGACCGTTAGGGTTTTCGGTGGGACCGAAATGCAACTCGGTGAGACCGATATGGTTAGGGTTAGGGCATAACGTAATCTCGGTAAGACCGATTACACAAACTCGGTGAGACCGATTTTGGTAATAAGCTTTCCAGAGAGTTGGTCAGACAAACTCGGTTGGACCGATTACACAAACTCGGTGAGACCGATTTTGGTAATGAGTCAACCAGGAAGTTTGCATTGTAATCTCGGTAGTAACGATTACTCAAACTCGGTGAGACCAATTTTGGTAATGGACATACACAGAGAGATTACAATCCCATCTCGGTGAGACCGAGATCCCTATCGGTGAGACCAATTTGCCTAGGGTTTGTGGCAGTGGCTATGACATCAAAACTCGGTGGCGCCAGATAGAAAGAATAAGTGGGGCCGAGTTTGACTTTAGGTTTTAGGACACATGTGTGGAAGTGGGAAGTAGTTCAGGGTTTTGGAGCATATCACTAAGCACTGTGGGGCAAGAAACTCATTAAGCAACACCTCATCCCTTCTTGATAGTATTGGCTTTTCCTATAGACTCAATGTGATCTTGGATCACTAAAATGTAAAATGAAGAGTCTTGAGCTTGAAGCTTGAGCCAATCCTTTGTCCTTAGCATCTTGAAGGAGTTCCCACATCCTTTAGTCCATGCCACTCCATTGTTGAACTTATCTGAAACATGCTAGATAAAAGTGTTAGTCCAACAAGAGATATGTTGACATTAATTACCAAAACCACCTAGGGAGCACTTGTGCTTTCAAACGCGCCGACAAAAGAATATACAAAACTGAGAGCACTTCAGAAGGCACTAGGCCTGGCCAGGTCGGGCCCCCCAAACAGCTGAAGAAGCTGAGTAGACCTCAATTGTGTCAACGATAGATGCATCAACACTAGATTTAAGGCATGATGGTGCGCACGGCAGTCCTCTGACATCTTCATTGCATCTTTGACTTCAAGTCGAAGCTGAGCTGAAGCAAGCCTTTCCGCTTTAAGTTGAAACTGAAGAAGTCGAACTGATTGAGGCAACGACTGCACAGAGGTTGTCTCACACTTGCTGGTAAGTAGCTTCAACTCACTGTCTTCATCAAGACAGGACCTTGGGCTCATCTCGCTGTCCTCAAGATGGTTTGGCTCACTATCTTCCCTAAAGTTCTGCCTAGCATAAGAGATACGACTCTGAAAGAGAAACAAGGAGACACATAATAGGTTTCACAATTATATAAGCAAATAAATGGATCTGTTCTGCATAGGGAACATGTTTTTACAACTACAATTTGAAACTGGTAGTTGTTGCAAACATCCAATCAGATGTAAACAGCAAAGCAAACAGCAGTGGAGGCAATGATGCCTATCCAAATCTATACTAGAACAAAGTTTGAAGGCTTGAGAAGGATGAACTTACATTACATGTTAACATGGGCTGGACAAAGCCCTTCTCCATGTTGATGGAAGGATAATTCAATAAATTCCCCAAAGAAAATTCTTTATAAGCGTTGCCATTATTCTACATTTTGCAAAGAGTAAATATAGATCAAATAATATTGGAAGAAACAGAGGATAATGAAGCTCAGGTGCAGACTGATGATACATAATCAAATAGCAATTAATTAAGTACAACGTTACAAGGCAAAAGGGAGAGAGGTACTGACAAGAGCAATGCAGAGCCCATTATTGTTTTGAGATCGTATGATCCTTTGAGCAAGGAGATTCATCTGAAATTAGTTTTCATACAAGAGAGAAGGTAAGGCACAAGCAGAAATTTAGGAGTTCAAATTTTGAATTGATATCATAGACAGTACCTGACGCTGGGCTCCCAGCAGTTCTAATAGGGGTTTGGCCACTGGAGTAGGGGTAAAGTGTGGTACAGTTGGGCCTGTGTTTTCTGTGGCTGCTGATCTATCTGATTTAACAGGTACCACTACCTTTTCCAAATACCTAGTTTGTACTCCTTGAGGATCTGCACTCACCCTCTTCCTTTTGGACATCTATCACGAAAGAACAACATTTGACTGGAAAAACATAGTGTGACGACACATGGAATAGGTACAGAAAATGGATAGTTATGGCATATACTCATATATGATGCTTAAACTAAGCAGATGGTGTAACAAAGTAGAAGAAATGCAAGAGGTCAGATGCAAAATATGTGCGACCAATACAACTTTGCAAAGTTAGAGCAAGCACCTTGATGGGTGAATAAGATAGGCCATCCTCCACCATGCCAAGTTTGTTAGCCAGTGGATCGTTCCGCAATATTCCTCTCGTGCGCCCATTCTCATATTCATTTTGATAATGTTCAATATCTGACATGCATGAAAACATAAAAACAAGTGAGATTTTCTTTGTAATGCAGAAGTGATTCTAATCCAATACTGCCTCCCTGTAAACCCCTTTGTGCTATCTCTGCAATTCTTTTAAAAGATGCCATGCATGCTGTAATTTGTTGTGTGCATTAATATAATGTGGCCTACTCCTCAAAATATGAGAGCTCCAGAAGTGATGACACTTCGCAGATGATAGCTTCAACATATAGTAAAGAAGAACAAGTCGACCTGACCTGACAGATTCAAAATATACTAAGGGAGAACAACTCGACCTGACCAGTCGACCGCAAGAGAAGAGTATCATCTTAAAGAAGAGCAGAAGAGCAAGCAGATTGAAGATATTACAAGTGTTTCAATACAATGTCGGTTGGCCACCCATGATGAACCAGAGCGCACAGAGAAATACTATTCTTTCCGGTCTCTCCATATGTGGCTCACATGCATTTCGAAACTAAAGTAGGAACATTTAGCTAACCAATTAAACATCTCTCAGTTTTACTAATATCAGCAATAATATCAGATATGAATTTGTACAACTAAGCTTGTTTAGCTCGATGGGTGGAGCAGTGCTATTACGACACGAACCACGTAGGCTGATTGTGGTCATCATAAAATGGGGAAAACATAAGCATGATCAGTACAGTGTTGACCGTGGCAGTGGGATGGCAGATCTGAAGCTGCAAACCGCGCAAAGGGTAGTTAGCAACCGATGTTTGCTTTGAAATAACAACTAAGATTTGGTATGGACAAGAAAGTACGGTCAACAAGTGACAAAGAAATGCAATTATGCTGTCTCTCTATATGTCGCGACATGCATTTGGAAACTCAAGTGGGACCTTTAGCTAACCAATTAAATGTGTCGGTTAACTAATATCAGTATCATATCACAATCATATTTGAACAACTAAGCTTTCGAATTCTGAGTGTTGTGTTGTTTAGCTTGAAGGGTGGAGTAATGCTAGTACGACAGAAAGCACCTACGGAGATCATAGTAGAGTAGATAAAAGGGGAAAACCCTAAGCATCAAGAGAAAAATCAGGAAAGTGGAACTAGCTGGACCAGTGGGTGGCGCACATGCTTTTCGAAACGAATATAGGAACATTAGGTGACCAATTAAACGTTCTCTGTTTTAGTGATATGAGCATCATATCAGATTCGTATTTCAACACGTAAGCTTTGGGTTGAGGTCTTGAGGAGCAGTGCTAGCACGACACGAAGCACCTACGATGATGGTAGTGAATATAAAGGGGGGAAACCATAAGCTTTACGAGTATAGTGCCCGTGCCATGGCGGATCTGAAGGTGCAAACCGGACAAAGCTACTTCGCAACCAATGTTTGCTTTCAACTAGCCACTACGATTTGGTACGGACAAGAAAAGTACAGTAAACAAATTACGATCTATTTTCCGGGTGAGATCAATAACTTAAGCACATATGGAAGAGTACCACCTCTCTTGCGACGCCGTGTAGGCCTATGCTGATACGTTGAGGGTGCTGCGGGTGCGATGGCTGTCGGCGGCGGGGAAGAAGACTTTAGACGGCAGACGGCCGGGTCGGGGGATATATCCTGTTGCCGTGGACGAGGCGGTCGTAGGAGCGGCAACAGCAAGGTGGACGACGGCGCCGATGAAGCGAGAGGAGGCGATGAAAGGATCCTGGTCCAGCGCCGTGGATGAGAGACGTCCATCTCTTGCAGTGGACGACGGGGTAGGGGTAGCGGCTCCGGCAAGGTGGAGGATGGGGTGGCGGACGGAGGAGGCTGGCCGCAGTGCGGAGGTTGTCGTGCCACCAACGGTGTATGAATGGGGAAATGGAGGGGAGGGGGGCGATCTCAAACTTTGGGACACGCTTCTCTGAAATGGGGGAAAGTTACGAACTTATCCCCCGTTTAAAATTTCAGACATCGCGTCGGTTGGGGATAGGACAGTAATCTCGCATCTCCCAAATATTTGCCGGTAACTATTTCGGGCGAGGAGAGGGTGTTTTGCCGCCCACGGTTGGCGCCCATGGTGTATGAACGGGGCTGACAGGTAGGGCGGTTGTGTCACGTCTGATGGAAGTTACACATCTGCCCCTATTTAAAATATTAGCCTACATCGATTTCGGACGAGGAGAGTTTGTTTTGCCGCCCACCGTGTATGAATGGGGAAATGGAGGAAGAGACACATGTCTTTCGGACGAGCTTGAATCAAATGTGTTTTGCCGCCCACGTTTGGCGCCCACCGTGTCTGAATGGGCTCAGAGGCCGTCGTGTCACGTCTGATTGAAGTTACTAGTCTACCCCTATCGACAGCAGTGTAAATCCGGTCGATAAGGATGTCAAGTGTCAGGGGTAGACAGTAATTTCCATCTCGCAAACACTTGCTTCGGGCAGCCCACAAATTATAGTGGGTGTTTAGCCGCTTCGTTCAAAACTTGGGAGAATTAGCATTCACGTTTGCCCTGGGACCTGGCAAACTAAATTCAAATCCAGTTTGTATTCGATTACGAATATCCACAGATAATTATACGTTTTGTTATTTATTTCTTCAAAACCACAACAAAGATTTATTCCACCTTTATATATGATTATGATTTAGAAATGCCGTGATCTTCGAATTCAGTAGGTTGGATACACTCTGATTCAAACAGTTATTTCATCCAATACAATATGCTCACACGAAAAACAGTTCACCTTATGTCAATCATACAAGTACTGAGGATTACCTCGCCTAAAAAATTCGGATCATTACAACACATGGACAACATGGAATTCCGGACAACATAGGGGGTCTTGCAACATAATCCATTCAGAGACATGACACAACATGCAAGTACAATAATCTAATGACAATTTCAACTGGTATCTAAAGAAGAACCGGGATTACCTTGGGCTTCAGATAGCAGAAACAGCAGGACCTCCTCCGTCTTCAAATGCAACATTCTTACTTCCTCCAATTCTTGGGTTGCTTGCATAATGCGTGCCGCTAATTCCGTAATTTCCAGCCTCAAGATAAAGATTACCTCATTCATGGCAGCCACACCATCTCTTTCTGCCTCTAGTAGAGCCTCAAGCACTATAATATCTGTGCTCAGACTGCTCTCCGGCGGTGTTGCCTCTGAACTGCTACCATCTGGTAACATGGATGGCGCACTGCTTCCACAAATAGATTCTGGGGTTGTACATTGTGTCCTAGTGTGAACGGCATCCTGAAAGGTTTCCGCTGGACATAAGTAAGAGATAGTTATCGTATGATCCAGGCAGTAAGCTTACATGGTAAACGACGGACGAATTATTGCCGAGCATGGCAAACTATATTTAAATGGTTCGAAGCAGCATCAGCCGAAAAGAAATTAAAATGGTAAGATGAAAGTTGAAAGGGAGTGTACAACCGCTATATTTAAGTTGCCAAGGCATCTAAGCAGTTGAAATAATCTGAGAAAGCACTTAACAGTGTGGCCTCATATAAACTACGAAGACAGTCTTGTGATGAAGTTGAGAGGAAAAGTTAAGGACTCAAATGAAATAGGCATGCATTTCTTTACGATAGTACAGCAGGCACTGCTGACATATTGGCCAACTCAGGTATAACGTAACAACAAACAAGCATTCGAATCAAGCAATACAGCAAAGCAGACAACTGAACTATTTGTAATTCGGTAGGATTACACGTTGAGGGCACAAGCCAAGAAAGCAGCCCACTCGCATTACATTTAACATGTACTAAAACACACTGGCTTACCATATGTTGCTGTGAAGCCTAGCTGCTGTTGCAATGTTCTTTGAAGATATCGTCAGCATCCCGTGGTTGCAAATCTAGTTGTTGTAGTTTATTCTGCACCATCTATTTAGGTAAAATTAATTTTAATCGCATGCACTGGTCCGAATTGATCATCAATGGTTCATCTAAACTAATGAAAGAAGGGTGTGTGCATACACGACAATATATCTGCTTCCCTCTATTTTTATGCTTGTTCGAGGTGCCAGCACCAAAAGAACAAATATTTTGCTTGATGGGGTTGGCAGCTCCATAATTAATAGAAGCATCAAATTAGTCATGCAACTTGGGAAGATCAAGAACACACAAACAAGTAATGAACAGAGGCTCGGAGCAGTGATGTAATAGCTAGCATCAGAAAATGTAGGGTAAAACGAACAAAAAGCAGCGGAACCACATGCTAGTTTGCTGATGTGTAATTAAGCATAGAGAACATTAAGCAGTCTGATGGAACCAACAGGTGGCATCAGAACAAAACTAAAGCATATTAACTATATGTGCACTGGTATGTAATTTAACACATGTAACATGTTCACTGCCAGAAGTATGGCCCTACAGGTGCAAGCAGAATAACGCGTCTCATGAAAAACTGAATGATGCCCTGAAGAAATTCAAAGGTGCGGTGCTTATGCTAGGAAAGTGAACGTAGGCGCCGGCCGTTGGATAATAGTACCTGATTCTCGGCGGCGTATGGGTATCGTTGTCATACTTGATAGCTAAGGATCGTCGATGGTGCTCGTGTTGCGGTTGAGTTTGGGCCGGCTGTCGCCGTCGCTGAAGCTGCTCCGGTGCTACGGTTGCGGCGCCTGTCGACATACAAGAAAGCTCATCTGTGGTAAGTGAACAGTTGCACGATAAAGAGAAAAACCGAAGGAGTACAAATCGAAATAACCTGATGAGGCTGCGGCGTCGGTAAAGCAGGGCCGGTGGAGTTGAATATGGCGTCCGTGGAGCGGGTCCGGTGCAGTGGACGAAGGCTTCGGCGGGCGCGTTGTATAGTGCTTTCGGTGAGGCGGATCTGTTGCGTCGGACGAGGGCTTGTATGAAGGGCCAGCGAAGGGGCGGACGAGGGAGTCAGTGAAGGGCCTACGCTGTGGTGGAGGGCGCCGGTTAAGCAGATCCGGTGCGGTGGACCATGATGGCGGTCAAGGAGATCTGGAGCGGTGGACAAGCCAGTCGCTGAAGCGGCTCCGGTGAAGTGGTGAGTTGGCAGTTGGGGGTTCCAAGGTGCGGAAGGTAGATCCGGCGGGGTGTGAGGTCCACCGCTGCGGCGGAGGACTAGATTCGGCGGCTTGCCGTGGTTGGGGGGTCGGGGAGGGGAAGGGGAGGGGCTCTGGGGAAGAATGTTGGGGGCAAAGAGGGGAAAACAATGGAGTTACCAAAGCAGCCCTTTTCCGTTCATGTGGCAGGGGTAAAACAGGAATATCGCAGGGCTAAACTTTCGGGCGCGTGATATTTCGATGTGAGCGGGAAGTTTGAAAGCTTTTGGCGCCTAAAATTATAAGTATTCTGCTCTCGTACGGCCGACTATGATATCATGGCCGACAATTTGTTTGTTTTGCACGCAAAAAAATGTGCAAGTTTTGAAAATCAATGTCTCCAACTCGAAACTTAGATTGTCCATTCAATTCAAATATGGATCATTGAGCTACTACAAGCAAATACCATCATACGGTCCAATTCAAATGAAATTCCAAATGTGTTTATCCTAAATATGATGACAAAAGCAAAAATGTGTATGTGTATGAATAAAGTGGATGATTATAAAGTTTGAACATGCCCGTATGTGTATATCTCTAGGTTTGATATATGAATTTGAAATCACGAAATCCCGGCTTAAAAAATGTACCTCCGTTTAAATGAATTACAAAAGCTAATGATGGAGTCGAATTCCAAAATTCCAATCTTAGGTTTGTAATTCTGGTACATCAAGGTATATCACGCATGTTCAAAAGTATCGTTATCTCATAGTACAAACTGTGAAACAAATGGATCAACCATGAGTGCACAATATCTCAATTACGCTAAAGTCCCTCAAATATAGACACCTCACTCTTTATCTGAAGTCAACCCCCCCCCCACCACCACCACACACACACACACATAGAGAAGTCGTTCTCTCCCCCAAACACCAACACACGAGCACATTAACACCCCTCTCTCTTGTAAAGTCCGGACCCCAACATAGGTCTCTATCACTTTGTCTCTCGGGCATGCACACATCTCTTCCCTCACTCTCTAGGTCTCCCGCTATCTCTCTTACCCAAGCACACGCACTATGTAGAGTGTATATTTCCCATACACACAAAACGTCGCCCCCAAACGTCTATCTCCCTAGTTATGTGGTTCTCGCGCACTCACCTCACACACCACCCCCACTGCAAACAAGCACACTTTGTCTCCTTGTGCACCACTCTCCTCTTTCTATCTCTCCCACATGCGGACCCGCCCCAGCTCCTTCCCTGCATACATATATGTCGTGACTCTTTGCATAGCTCCCTAATGTATAATCGTTCTCGATTTCGCACATTGTTCTCTACACCATCTATTCTAGATCTCTCATGAAGTCCCTATCACACACACGATGACTCGCTTCCCTTGCGTCTCCGTTCATAGGCCAATTTCGGACAACATCAACATTGTCTCCCTATCTATACGCCATTTATGGACACAAACGACCCCTCTCGCCCCCTCTCTTCCTCTCTCTCTCTCTCTCCGTCGCTAGCTCTCTCTTTCTCTCGCTCTCACACCCCTCTCCCACACACACACTCGATGTCTCTTCCAAATAGTCTGCTCCCCCAGCCCGCACCCGTGCTATCCCGCTACTACACATGTCACACCATTCCCCCTTCCCTTATACTAGGTTTACATCATCAGTGGTCTCTCTACTCCACGTACACTCTCTCCCTCTCACACACAAACGCGTGCACAAACACACACAAACACGCACAAACACCCATTTATCTGGATCCTCATCTCTCCCCATGTCCGCATGTGTATCTCACACACTCACTCTCTAATTATGTATATGTGTCTCCACGTTACACAACACAAAGCCCCATGTACATGTCTCTCTCTATCCTCCACACACATAGACACAAAGAATCTGTTATCATTGCCTCAGTCTCTAACATATCACACACGCACACTGTCTCTCTCTCTCTCGCAAACACGCTCATCAAGGGTTTCCCCGTGAATAACTTACCGTCTATTCATCAACAGTCGTGGCAGTACGGCGAACACGAGACGTGAAAAAGAATAAATCTACACGTGCTTAGACCACCTAGTATGACTACTAGGACTAGAGCAAGCCAAAAAGCGCGCCGCCGTCACCCCCTCCTTGTCGGCGACGGGAAAATCTTTGTTTTACACAGTCGAGAAGTCATTGTGCTAAGGCCCCACATGCCGAGGCGTTGAATAGAATGTAGATGCTAGTTTACGGAAGCAAGTATCGAGAATACGTTTGTATCTCCATACTTATATTTCTTCTATTATAAAAAACCGAGGTGGTGATGATGGTACGTGTGCCATCTTGCAATATAGACCGTTCGATCTATATCTGACGGATGGAAATTAAACTAAAAGATACCCGCACCCCTCTCCACATTTGCAGACAAGGCCTTCCCTCGTTCATCCCTATCTCCAACAAACCTCATTGTTGAGCAATTAAGAAAGGAAGCCTCTGGAACAAACTGGCCTGGTGGCCGCTGCCGGCGTCGTCAATCCCCATGCCTCCGCTCAGTCCGACCACCAACCACCACCACACCCCACTCCTCTTCACCTTATCTCATATTTCTCGAGATATCATTAGTTTTTACACATGGGATTACTCCCGCAAGGGTCAATCACAACAAGTGTTTTATAAAAAATGCATCTTGATGTTCCGTGCAATGCACGGATCTTGCTAGTACTCCTACACAAGACTAAGTTGGTGATGCTGGTGTGTCTGCCATCCGTCGTTTCTGACCATTAGATCTACATCTAACGATTGTGAGGTAAGTTGTTGCCTTTTCTCACCAACATCCCACTTGTCTACCAATTTGCAGAAAAACCCATAATTAGTATCTTAAAACCAACCACATCCCTCCCTGACCTCACCAAAGCAGCCCAAGGAATATATTCTAATTGAAACATATGTATATCAAAATTAGAGTGTTTTGTACCAAGTTTGTGAATAAGTATTATTCTAATTATGATTCGTTGCAACGGACATGAACATTGCTAGTATTTCCAACCATGCATTTTTTCCTAGTATTCCATAGTTTCGAGTTTTCCATCAAGATATTAGTCACTCATGGTTGATATTTACTTTCAATCATGTAGACATATGCACTATGTAACTAGCCTTGCTTATTGGCTTCCAAAGCTTAACTTTCAGTCCTACTTACAATATGTAGAGTATTTAACAAAAAACTACCACTTTCAACCAGCCCTAGGAAGAATCTATTGTACAAAAAATAGCAAAAACATACCCAAAATTTCTTAATCCACGCCAAAAACTACTACCTAGTACTCCTACCGATTAGGTTCGTTTAAACCCATTTATGACAAAGTTGGCCCACACGTCCATGCTGACGAGGCACCTTAAACCAACACATTTTGTTTGACCGTTGACACGAGGGACCCACATCTGACCTTCTATCCTGTTATTCCCCCTCAAATCATTATTTTTCCTGAACATTACTTCAAACAGTACTGATGCATGTTCGTCGGTGGCGCCGGTGATGAGCGAGTTGGCCGCCGCTCCGCCGGACGGGCCGGACGCCGCGCTGGCCTCCGCACGGGTTGGCAGGCTAGCCCGAGCGTGACTCACGAGCGAGCAAGCCGCCGTGCTGGCCTTCGCTCGAGCCAGATGGCTGGCCTGAGCACGGCCAGCGCGAGCAAGCCGCCGCGCTGCTGTGCCAATCTAGCTAGCAAACCTTGTAGACAAGCAGCTGGACGGAGCTATCTTGGCTAGCTAGCGGCCGCGAGCGTCGGACGGAGCTGGCATCCGGGCTGCCGCAACATGGGCTCCGCACCGCCGACGGTTTTGACCTCGCCTTCTGCCGGCGGGGGTAGCTGCGTCCCATGGCCGAGGATGACTAGGTGGACGGGCTGGAGGTAGGAGGTCACTCGAGGATTTTTGTTGGTAAGAGCATGTATAATGGTTGATAAGGTAGTCTTATCTTAAGTCTCCCACGTATGCAAGTGGTAGTAGTTTCTTGGCATTTTAGTGGGTTCTTGCATTATTAGGGGTTTCTTGTAAGGAACAATGTACGTACTACTAGCGACAAAAGGCGATTCTAGGTTGCGTTGTACTCCAACGAGTACTACTAGTGGTCGCGAGAGTATATACCTCGTTTTGTGGGTTCGATCCCGGCCGAACGCACGACGGCCTTTTAAAAAAAATAGTACTACTACACTTCGCTGCGAGCCATATTTTACACGGGTAGTTTGAGTTTTGAAGTCGAACGGACGTGCGGCCCCACAATCTGGGTGCACTGGACAGCCTAGCCACGTGAACGGGTTTTCCTTCCCAGCATCCCGTGGCTCGCGTGCTCGCCCTAGCCGCACCTTGCTTGCAGCTTCCTCATCAGCTAGTAGCATATTTAAACTAGCGCCTCCCAATTAAGCCCGAGGAGCCGGAAAAGCCTGGCGGGGCATTGGGAACTGTGCAATATGGCTCCGTACGTAAAGTGCTCTACTACTACTCTGTAGCTTGTGGCGTTGCACGCATGGACTTCACTCCATTATCGGCTCTACTATAAAAGAAATTCCTCTTGACGTGTTTTTTTAAACGGAGGCAAAAGCTTTGCTTCATCTCATTCATAAAGAAGGAACTACTAACAAAGTTCGACGAGATCCATTACACCTCCTCAAATGGAAGCGAAAAGCCTAGTCCCGATGTATCAAATAACTCCAATGTTCTGCCCCCGCAGTAACCGTCGCTGATAAACAGGTTGTTAGTGTGTGCGTGAGAGGAGCGGCTGAGTAGGCCAGCTACCCCTACGTGAGAGGAGAGGCTGAATATAGCACCGAGAGTACCCAGTAGGGCACTACGCAGGTGTACTTCCCCTGCATTGATAGTACAATGATGGTTCTAGAGAACAGTAGTACCCTCCACTTCCAACTGTAGGTCCTTGGCCCTGAGATTCAAGAGTTCAAAACTGGTGCACTATACTAGACTAGACTAGAAGTACAGTACATCGCACTACTAGTTGAGAAAAGTAGTACTAGTACTGCAACAGTACGAGTACGTACTCCTCCGTCACATAATGTAAGACGTTTTTTGACACTAGTTGGCGTGTACAAAAAATGGCAAAAACATACCCAAAATTTCTTAATCCACGCCAAAACTACTACCTAGTGCCAAAAATTTCTTACTAGTGCTATTATTTACATTATAATGCAATCCCATAACGTTCCATAATGCTAGTACTAGTAGTAAATAGGGACAATTACATTTATGCCCCTAATTTGCGCCCACTCTCAAATTTACCCCTAAACTTTTTATGTGCTCAAATTTACTCCTAAAAAGCATTTTAAGTCACAGGAATGCCCTTCCATCTGGTCAAAGTTGTTTGACCAAAACTTTGAAAATTAATAACAAATTCATACGAAGTCAGAAAAATGCAAATAAGATATCAAAATGTTCAGAAAACATCACCTATACGCGCATGTCATTTATGTACCTCATGTACATGTGCATTTATTTGCATTCACCCTAATTTTTTTTAATGTTATAAACCCTAAAAAGCTTTAAAGAGTGCTTTTGTCATGAACGTAAATGACATGTGCATATAGGTGTTCTTTTTATGAGCATTTTGAAATCTTATTTTGCATTCTTCTAAGTTCATATGAATTTTTTATGAATTTTCAAAGTTTTGGTCAACCAACTTTGACCAGATGGAAGGGCATTCCTGTGACTTAAAATACTTTTTAGGGGCAAATTTGAGCACATCAAAAAGTTAGGGGTAAATTTGAGTAGTGGGTTCGAGTTAGGGGCACAAATGTGAATGTCCCTAGTAAATAATAGCCTCACCCCTTCGCTGAGGAACGATCTACAGTTGGAAGGGACGAGACCCTGCGGTTACTACGCTCTTATCTCCTCCTCGCCAGTTCCCCTCCCCCCGAAGAGAAGGCAGTTCGTCGCTGCTCCCATGGATTCGCCAGGCGGTTCTCCTCCTCGTCGGGGCTGGGAGACCTTGGACAATGATCCTCTGGGAGAAATCGCACGCCGCTCCGACGTCCTCACCGCCGCAAGTCTCGGTGCTTCCTGCACCAACTTTTTCAAGACGCTGCTTAAACAGGCTTGGGAAAAGGCCATGCTTGTTGGTCCTCCATGCATCCTCGAGGAGAAGGTTCTTCTATGGGACTATCCTTCGAACAGTCCACCGCTCCCTGGCCATGGTTGCACGTTGACTCCGCTACAGTTGCCGATGTTGAGAGGTAGTCGGATTTTGTTCGATGAGCAGGTCAGTAATGGAGTTTGATCATGTAGTACTTAGTTATTCCATTTCCATCCCGTAATTTCTCCGCTGCCCACCGTCTTATATATAGGTCTGGGTCGGTGCCAACAAAGATTGGCTTGCATACCTCCAGCCGGATACCACCATCATTTTGCACAACATCCACAGCAGTGCGGCCATTCCGGTAGACCCCTTCTCCACCATTGCGATCGGCCTTCCGGACTGGCTAGGCTTGAATACGTATGATGATGCCTACATGAGATTGAAGAAGATAGCAATTGCAGACCCGCCGACAAAGCAACGCGTCTACGACGATTACTCTCTCATCGCGGTGTTCGATATAAGGATTGCCATCAATGCAAGACGTAGTAACGGCAGAGGCTGGCGCATGTTGGCGATGGCAGATTTGTACCCCTACACGTTCGAAGACGCCGTGCGCCATCTACGCCGCATCTTCGCAGTGACAAGCCAGGGGACTTGTTTCATCTGGTTGCCATCCTACGGTACGGGAGATTACAAATGGAATGCACAAACCATCATTTGCATCCCTAATGGTACTCCATTATTTTGCAGGGACCAGTCATCCCCCGATCAAAATAAGATCGCCGATCCTGGATGTGCATTTGCATCCGCGATTCGGTCTAACCTGGAACCTTGTAGCTGACTTTGGCATATTGGGATCAACTATCTTAGCAGTCGTTACCCATGGTACCACTAATGTGCAACATGGTCACACAATCTACCACGATCGGACCGTCACCATCTACCCAGGTATTCCATTTTTTAACCCTCTCGCCTTCTCTTTCATTGTTGTACTAGTAGTATACTTAGTAGTACTAGTAGGAGTACTTTTTACCTTGGAGGACGCGCATAGCTAGCTAGGCCCTTGAAGACTTGAACCCACTAGCTGCCACCATTTTTGTTTTTCCATGTCTTACTATCTCATCCATGTAGCCAAGAATGGCTATATATAATAAGCCGGTTATTTTACTTCCTCTATACCGGAGTAGTACTATTTGCTGCACAGTATTACTGACCGCCATATTTGGGCACAACATTATTATGCATGGACCTTGACTATGTACGTCACCATGTGTCCATATCTGGGATGCCGCGTGTACCTAATGAACGATGCCGAGTTCGACCCCCGTGATGCTACGTGGGTGCCGAGGAACACTCTTGGAGAGTACTCGCTTTTCATCGGGGACAGCTACCCCATTTTGAAGCGGATGCCACCTTCCGTGCACGACATGGAAGGCCTGTCATTCATGAAGCATGGTTGTGTCTTAATTGTGCACCACCGGATGAGCGACATGCTGGGACACGCTATCCCTGATTTATGCGCTTCAGCTTGGATGAGTCTCCATCGTGTGGAACCGGACTAGAAAGCTGTGACAATGATTCCTGTTGCCTACCGCTACGGATCATACCATCCATGAAGAACACCTAGGACTGGAACCTGGAGGAGGACATGCATGTAGCCCATCTATAACGTGTAAGTGGAGTACGGTAATTGTGAACGGTAGCGCTTTGAATATATGTAGACTAGTCATGCACAAATTTATCACATGAATTGGAGATGAACTTGTGTGGCATACTAGCATTTGTCCTTTAGAATTTATTACTAGTAAATGTGTTATGTGTACGTGCAACTTGTGTGGTTGTTGCACGGGCTCCAACACGCTCTTTGAGAAAAAAAAAGGTGGCACAGCTTTGGATATACGTGACGTGGTGGCATCATATAGTAGCATCGTTCGCTATAGTTGTAGTACACTCCTACTAGGACGACAACTCCTATAAAACCTTGCGCTTGGCTCTTTGCCTCTTCGGGAGGTTCAACAGTTCGTACTCGTGTGAACCTTGCAGTTGGCTCTTCGCCTCTTCGGAAGGTCCAACAATGATGATACTACAGTACAATATGCTTCTGGCAATCTGACACTGATTGAACTATTGCATGTCCACCGCGAGGGCGAGGGCGGGGGCGAGGGAGAGGGAGGGAGAGGGAGAGGGCGCTGTAGTCAAAACCCTCCCGTCCTGCGAACCACCGCGCGCGTGGGCGAGGGAGAGGCGTAGTAAGCAAGCTTCTCCTCGTTCGGCGAGTTGACGGGACACATCAAAGGAGTACTAGTACTAGTAGTAGTCCATACTGCATCCTTTCTGATTAATATGGCTTAATTTGAAACGAGAAAATACACTGGCGGTCAACGTATGTAACAATACGCTCTTTACGGTCACTATATATAGTTTTGCGGCGATTATATGATCACTAGCTCATCATAGAGCACCATATTGCACCCTACTGACCGGACACATAGTCGACGTGGCACTTTGTTGACTGGTTAAATTGTCACCTGGTTTCTGGGTCCCACCTGTCAGTTGGCAGAGCAAAGAAATCAGTTAAACAAAACTTTACGCAGGCGCAACACGAGTCTAACCCTTGCGTGCGAACTGCCCTGGCTGTGTATGTGAGTGCATGCACGTGTCCTCCCTCGGTCTTCCAACAAAGAGTGTACATCGGCTACAAAACAAAGAGTGTGGTACATAATGTACATCTACACTTCCAATGCATTTAGCCTTTAATCTAAATCGATATTGATTGACTAATGCACCAACTTGTGCTGTAGGTATAGGCTACATGTATATCCTTAATTACAGAATGCAACGGCCTTCATTTAATCTTCTTATCTCAATGGTCGCATGCACACATAAGTCTGCTACTTTTGGGCGTTAATTATGCCATGGTCAATGTGTAAATCTCTAAATGTACAATCTTTCACGGACGTAGGGAGTAGGTTGAGCACTTGAGCGTGAGCTGTGTGTGTTGGATCGTGTGCTGTGTGCCACATGGGTGCGTGAGTGTTGCGTGCGTCCATGTGTACGTGTGAGTGTTGCATGTTGCATGCATGCATGCATGCATGGGGCTTACTCCCTGCCACTGACATGTTCATATTTCAAGCTTCCTCTGTTCCCTCCATATAGTGATACTCCCTCTGTTCCCAAATAGTACGGAGTAAAAGCCTCCCTCTGTTCCCTAAGACAGAGTATTTGTCTTTCTACAGATTTCAACAAGTGACTAGGTACGGAGCAAAATGAGTGAAGTGAGCATAGAGGCATAGGGATACTGTAGAAAGGAAGTCCTCGCAATCCATTATTCCCCATCTCGGTCAGAGAGAACTATTCAACTAGTCTTCACAGTGAAGTGACAATACACGCTACAGCAGATGGGACACGTAATTAATAAGCTGAACCAGCATGTTGTTGTTACTAAATCAGCCTTACCCAGTACTGCCATCATGTTTGCCAATAGAGCACGCTTCCGCAAATACGCCTACGCACCTCTGTCCTCGATTAACTGACATATGGGCCCTCTTGTGGTAGACCCACATGTCTTCGGTGTAACTATTTACACTCCGAAGGACGGTATATCCTGGTAGTAGTACTAGTAGAATTGAGATTTAATGCACTTTCTTCCCCGTCTTCCACTCTTCTTCCTCCTCTCTTCTTCCTCCTCCTCTCTTCCCCATCGTCGGCCGCACACCATTTACCCCCGCTCACTACTCGCCCGCCCGCGCCATCTTCCTTGGTAGCTCGCGCGTACCATATCCCCCCGCTCACTGCTCGGCCACACGAGGAGAAGCTTCTTCGCTTGCCCGCCCGAATCCACTTCCCCGCTGGCTCGCAGGCACCAAAAACCCCAATGGCAGAACCGACTGACACGCAGAGCTGCGATTGGAATTCCCTCCCCGATGTTCTCTTGGAGCAGATCTGTAGTCGTATGGACCTACTCAGCACCGTCCGTTTGGCCGCATGCTCGGTGTCTTTGTACCGTCTACTCATCTGCAACCGGCCGGCTCTTTTCAAGACACCATGCTTGCTGATGCCCGATCCTCACAGGTGGCCCAGACACCGACTTGACGATCCTACGGAGGTTGCCGTGGTGCCCCTCGATATGCTACCACTACCCATCCACCTGTCCTTCATGCGCGACCACTACTGGGCGGGCATGAAGGCCAACTGGATCGTCCTCATCCACCACACCGGTAGTCCATGACGTCTCATGGATATCTACACTCAGCGAGAGATCACCCTTCCATCGTTGGATACCGCCGACATCGAGCCTCGCGGCCCGCCGGACACTCCTGCCTACTACGCATGAGACGCGTCAAGCTTTTGGCTCGACCTCTATTTATAGAAAGTTGTAATCTGTGAAGTGCCCACACCATCAGAAGAATACATGGATTACAAGCTCATTGCCTTGTTCAACATGGGATTAGTCTATCTGGAATCCGGTCGCCATACATGGTTATGGCTCATCATCAATCCTGTTGAGGCAACATTTCTGTCTGATGTTATAGTGCATGATGGCATCGTTTACGCGGTCGACGCACAGATTGGCTGCCTATACTGGTGGAATCTATCGTCGTGTAATTGTTCTACCTCATCTCATCTTTACCTTATGAATACAACTGCCTAATCATTTGTTACAAATTTAGAATGCATAGCATGTCTATAACCACATCATTGCTATGTGTTCCTCTCATTTCCTATATTTTTATGACCACACATGTTATTGTTAGAGTTGATATGAGAACAATTGGCATCTAATGATTGTTAGAATACATATTATGAGCATAACATCATGATTGCTATATGTTACTCTCGGTTACAAGATTTTTATAACAACGCATGTTATTGCTTAGAGTTGATATGAGAACAGTAGTAGTAAGTGTTATGGTAGAATACGAGTAGGCGCTGTCATAGCTGTTTTCCTCTCATTGTTACATGATGTTTGAACCATGACATGTTGCTAGAATATGAAAGCAATTGGCTTATTTTTTTTAACTTGGGGTATGATTATGACCACGGCATTGCAATTCTCTGTCTATGATATGTGTCACTGTTATAATAATCTTAATTCCACACATACTCTGAACATGATTGTTTATTTTTGTCCTTTTGGTCTCCAATTTGAATTGTTGCAGCAGACGCAAATGAGCTGGCCTTCATGATTCTAGGACCTGGAATCATACCAGCCGATGGGTGGTGGTTTATCGCTCGTTCAACTGACGGCGGTCATTTGATGCTCATTCACACGTACCAGATTGACCAAACCATTACATCAAACCACATGCAGTATAATGCGTGAGGCGTTCGTGACATTGATGGCTATGGCTGCTTCGTGTTCAAGAAAGATCCCAGCTCCGTTGGGCCAGGCGTATTCAATTGGAGGCGGGTTTACAGCCTCGGCAACCACTCCTTGTTCCTCGGGCTCAATTATCCGATCATCCAACCAATCATCGATCATATCACCGGTGATGATTACTGTGCTATGCAACTTCCATTCGCGAGGGGGGGCTGTGTTTATACATCATACCATGGGTTTCATGAATCACCATATCCAGAGATTTGTCGACACAGCTTGTTGCCAGGTAATCTTCAGTGTGTGAAAGGCATCAAGCTTCCATGCGATCGATGGCTTTTGCAAACCCGACATGCAGCAATGTGGTTCATGCCAACAACAAATATGCACAACTTGATTCGTGCTGATATCTAGACTGAGCCATGTATTCTGCTGCTGTAGCACGACCCTCTTTTGTTGGATATTATGTACCCTTGTTAGTTTGAAGCACTCCTCTGGTTTGAAGGATAGATACCTTCCTGGGATCAAGTGCATCCTAACTCACCTGCGTAGGATGTACTGATAATGATGATGGAGATGCTGTGCAGAAGCCATATATATATATATATATATATATATATATATATATATATCAGTTAGGCTTCAAGTGCGTACTTGTTAGTTAAACCTATGTATAAATTGTGACACTAAATACGACTAGTAAGTAGTACAGTAGCAGTACTAGTATACGTCGGTCAAATTATTCATCATGTACACACATTGAATTGACGTGACAACATGCTGCGCGTGAGGTGACACAAGAATCCCGGCGGCGTGTTCGGGTATTCTGGAATTCAGATTTGGAGTACCACTTATCTGTCGAAATCTTTCATCATTCACTTAAAACAGTCGATTGATCATACATTGAGTACCATATAACTAGAATTACCGATGAGTCGAAGAAGGATTGACCGGTGCTGCCGGCTGGCGTCAAATTCGATCCCACGGATCAGGAGCTGATCGAGCACCTTGAGGCCAAAGTGAGTGCTGACAGTGCGAAATTTCAGTCTCTCATCGATTTGTTCATACCAACCATCGACAGCGAGCACAACATATGCTACACCCAACCTGAGAAACTTCCAGGTAAGACACCGATCGACCGTCTACTTGCACAAATATATTCCTTTGTTTATAGCTCTATTTTTATTTTTAGACGCAGACCTGGTGAAGCAATTACAATTTGACAGTTAATAAAAAGTGAAACAAGTGACTGCAACATGCCAAAGATGTTATGAAAATGCCAACTACGTACACTAAAACCTGTATTCCACAATACTGCAGGTATCACACTGAGTGGCCTAAGGAAGCAATTCTTCCAGCGCAATTCCAAGGCGTTCAAAAGGGGCACGTGGACGCGTCGCAAGATACAGTCGGAGTGCAGCATGCACGCGATGTGGCACAAGACCGGCAATACCTTGCCGGTGATGGTCAACGGCCGGCAGACGGGCAGCTAAAAAGGTTCTGGTGCTGTACACCAACAAGAACCTCGACCAGCAGAGGACCAACTAGGTGATGCACCAGTACCACCTCGGGGACCTGGAGCAAGAGAAGGAGCGGGAACTGGTCCTCTGCAAGATTTTCTACCAGACGAGCACTAGGGCCAGGAGTAAAAAGATTATAAGTTAGTTAGGTATTGGTAGTTGTACTACCTTGTCGTCCGCAAGTTGGTATTGTTGTTAAGGATCTTTTGGTATGAACTTGCATTTGCTTCCAACCACCATGCCAAGGGTCGGCGTGGATATAAAGCTGAATCATTTGTTTCGAAACCAATTTTCAGGCACCTAATTTTTATTGGATGGGTAGCATAAGCACCCGCCATTCGAATTCCCAGTTCTCCATATTTTTCGAAACAAGTGCATGCACTTATTATCACGATAAAAAACAATATCCATGCTGCATCCCAGTTATCAGTCTGTACTTGCAGAATTCTCTCATTTATTGAGCACGTATATTGTTTTTTCAGGTCGAGCAAGTTTCAACTGGGCTGCAGACTGCCCAGGGTTGGTTTTGTTTTTAATAGGCCCAGCCCATGACGACAACGGGGCACAAAGATCCAGCAGGTATCTACTGGCCTCTAGCCCGCCAGCGTTAGTTATATTTTGTCTTACAACATCCGCAGGCAGTTTTTTTTACTGAATCAAACACACAGCCCAGTTCTATTTTCCTCTTGAAACGCATGTCCTACATCCGTTTTCTAATCTCTACCTATAGTTTTACTAGTTCATATACACGTATCATTATATTGAAAACACATGAAATTCCCTTTTCATATTTACATCCTTATTTTTGTTGCTTTTTCCCACCCAGCGCTGATCTTTTTACCACTGGTTTTCCCTTAAACCAACTCAATTGTCCCATGTCTTATTTGCTCACAAAAACAAAATGGTTTTTTTGGCAAATCAATAAGTTCTTAAAAAATGTTTATCATTTCGGGATTACAACAGTTCGGACTCCACCGAAATATGCAAAATAAGGTTGAACTTTTTGACCGTGGTCC
The DNA here is from genome assembly GCF_018294505.1 of Triticum aestivum. NCBI lineage: Eukaryota > Viridiplantae > Streptophyta > Magnoliopsida > Poales > Poaceae > Triticum > Triticum aestivum. Next base: position 225,456,696 of record NC_057810.1, on the reverse strand, counting down.
TGGGCAGAAAATGGGCTGTAATAAATTACTTAAGAATTAGCAAATGGGCTGCAAATTATAAAAAATAGCAAATGGGCTTTATGTTGTCTGCCACAGATTTGGAGGCTGACTTGTGGGCCTACCAAGTTCATGCGTACACAAGGTTTCGCCAAAAAGAAACTTAGTCAACAATCGAGTCTACCAGCGTCACACCGTTAGATGTCAATCTAACGACAATCGTGCTTCTTCAGTCTCTGATCTTCCTGCCCTAGCCGCCCAAACCAGCGCCATTGGAACCGCCTGCTCCCGCCTCCCGTGGTCGGCAGTGCTGCCGAGCAGGCCTCACGGCCCCATCATACTCGCATCCCTATCCTGTCTATCCCTCTACTTACCCACACCTCCTGTTATTTTCCGGCAACGGCAGCCGAACCAGTCAACCCTCGTACTCCCCACCGCGTGGGCAGCCACTGCTGTGTCTTCCCCGGCTCCATGTCGTTCCCTTCGTAGGCCTCGCCGTCGTCCACCGCCCTGGTGCTCTCAGCGCGGCATGGTCAACGATGTCCATCCAACGGCCGTAGTGCTTCTTCAACCTCTGGTCTTCTTGCCCCAGCCGCCCAAAGCAGCGCCGGTCGTGCCGCATGATCCTGCCTCCCGTGGCTGGTTGTGCTGCTGCGGAGGCCTCACCGTCCCCATACTACTCCCACCGCTGGCCAGGCCATCTCTCCACTCACCCACTCCCCTTATTATTCTGCGGTGACGGCAGCCTCACACCGTAGCTGAACCAGTGAACCCTTGTGCTCCTCTCCGCGTGGGCATCCACTGCCATGTCTTCCCCGGCTCCGCGTCGTCCCCTTCCTAGGCCTCGCTGTCGTCCACCGCCATGGTGCTCTCGGCGCGGCGTGGTCAATGTGGTCAACAACCGACTTCCATCTGAAGAGTACTATACGTGGAGAGGCTGACACCTGGGTCCACGACAGCGACAAGGAAGTGCCTCCTTATTACGCGCAAAATAATTATTCCTCCACCTGACAGCAGGGACCCACCGGACGGGCCACCAGTATTTCGCGGAAAAAATGTTTCCCCCCTGACTGCTGGGACCCACCAGCGGGCCACTGTATTTCGTGAAAAAAATGTTTTCCCCTGACTGCTAGGACCCACCGAATGGACCACCGTATTTCATGAAAAAAACGTTCCCCCTGCTGTCAGCTCGAACCCACCGGAAGTGCCTCCTTATTACGCACAGAAAAATGAATACCCCCTACTAGCTGGGACCCACCATGGTGGGAGGCTGACTTGTGGGCATACTAAGTTGACGGGGACAGAGGGCTTTGTCAACTTAGTCAATATGAACGATTCTAGCTCCAGTGACCGTACGATGTCCATCCAACGGCCGTCGTGCTTCTTCAATCTCTGCTCTTCCTGCTCCAGCCGCTCAAACAAGCGCCGGCGGGACTGCCTTCTCCCTCCTCCCCGTGGACGGCTGTGCTGCCGCGCAGCCCTCACCGCCCCATGGTACTCCCATCGCTGGCCTAGACATCCCTCTACTCACCCACACCTACTGTTATTCTCCGGCGACGGCAGACAAACTAGTAAACCCTCGTACAGTCGTACTCCCCTCCGCGTGGGAAACAACTGCCGAGTCTTCCCTGCCTCAATGTCGTTCTCTTCCTAGGCCTCGCCGTCGTCCACTGCCCTGGTGCTCTCGGCGTGGCCTGGTCAACATGGTCAACAACCGACATGCATCTGAAGTGGACTGTACGTGGAGAGGCTGACAGTTGGGTCCATGGCCGCACACAAGGAAATGTCTCCTTATTACGCGCAAAATAATGATTCCTCCACCTGACATCGGGGACCCACCAAAAGGGCCTCTGTATTTCGTGAAAAAAACGTTACCGCCGCTGACAGCTCGGACCCACCAGCTATATCTTCGCAGTCAAGGAAGTGCCTCCTTATTACGCACAAAAAAAATGAATACTCCCCATGTTAGATGGGACCCAGTATAGTGGCAGGCTGACTTGTGGGCCTAGTAAGTTGACGGGGACGGAGGGCTTTGTCAACTTAGTCAATATGCACGATTCTAGCTCTAGTGACCTTACGATGTCCATCCAACGGTCGTGGTGCTTCTTCAACCTCTGGTCTTCTTGCTCCAGCCGCCCAAACCAGCGCCGGTCATGCCTCGTGCTCCTACCTCCCGTGGCCGTCTGCGATGCGGCGGAGGCATCACCGCCCCCTACTACTCTTACCGCTGGCCAGGCTATCCCTCTACTCACCCACACGCCCTGTTATTCTTCGGCGACGGCAGCCTCACACCACAGCGAACCAGTGAACCCTCGTACTCCTGTACGTGTGGGCATCCACTGCCGCGTCTTCCCCAGCTCCACGTCGTCCCCTTCCTAGGCCTCGCCTTTGTCCATCGCCCTGGTGCTCTCGGCGTGGTGTGGTCAACGTGGTCAAGGAACGACTTCCATCGGACGTGGACTGTACATGGAGAGGCTGACAGCTGGGTCCACGGCCGCAGCAAGGAAGTGCCTCCTTACTACGTGCAAAATAATTATTCCTCCACCTGACAGCGGGGACCCACCGGACGGGCCACCGTATTTGCGAAAAAAAATCCCCTTGACTGCAGGGACCCACCAGCTACATCTTCGCACGCAAGGAAGTGCGTCCGGGCAAAAAAACGATTCGCCCCCCTGACTACTGGGACCCACCAGCTACATCTTCGCACGCAAGGAAGTGCGTCCGTGCAAAAAAAACCGATTCGCCCCTCTAACTGCTCCACCAGCTACATTTTCGCACACAAGGAAGTGCCTGACAGTCGGGACCCACCTGGTCGAAGAGTATGTAGCATTGTCATTCTGGTCGCGAACGTGTACGTACATACTAGTCGTTGTAGAGGCGCGCACCTGTCGTAGTAGAGGCGCGCACTTAGCATGTACACGTACGTACAGCGGCCAAGGTGCAAGAAAGAAAATACGGCCACGTATGTGTACATACGGGCGGGGTCTCGAACACCTACTCGCGCATATGTACGGCGAGGGCTCGTGTACATGGCTGGGTCGGAACGAAGAAACAACATCGTCGTCGTGTTCATGGGGAGCCAACCAGCTGGGTCGGAACGGAATGCGTGCTCATGTTCATCGGAAGGCTTGGACGGAACAGGCGATGGAAATGAGGCCTGTCATACTACACAACGGAGGAAACAGACCTCCTACGTTCGGAACGGGGTCCTGTTGATCGGGAGGGGTGTGGCGTACCGCAAAATGGAGGAAACGGACCTCCTACGGTTGAAACGGGGGTCCTGTTGATCGGGAGGGGTGTGGCGTACCACAAAACGGAGGAAACGGACCTCCTACGGTCAAAACGGGGGTCCTGTTGATCGAGAGGGGTGTGGCGTACCGCAAAATGGAGGAAACGGACCTCCTACGGTCGAAACGGGGGTCCTGTTCATCGGGAGGGGTGTGGCGTACCGCAAAACGGGACTCCACAAGATACTGTTCATCTCCACCGTCGACCTCCTCCAGCCTCCACGGGCTACCGTCGACCTCCTCCAGCCTCCACGGGCTCCTGTTCATCCAGCCTCCACCGCGCGCTACTCCACCGGCTACTGTTCAACCACCCCTCCACCGTCTACTGTTCATCCACCCCTCCACTGTCTACTATTCATCCAGCCCTCCACACCACGGGGTCCTGTTCAACCAACCCTCCACGGCCACCCCTCCACCGTCTACTGTTCATCCAGCCCTCCACACCACGGGGTCCTGTTCATCCAGAGGCAACGCCACCGCTCACTGTTCATCCAACCCCCACCCCCCCGCAACGCTCACTGTTCATCCAATCGATCGGCTTTAGTTAGCAGCAGCAGCGAAGGAATCGCTCCATCGGGTTCAGTTAACAGCCATCGATCGATTGCTCGGGTTTAGTAATGCGTAGCCTGCAGTGCAATCGCTCGGGTTCAGTTAGAGCCCAATGCCTCGCTCGGGTTTAGTTAGAGCCAACGCCTCGCACACACGCGCATACATGTACGAGAGAAACGCGCATCGCTTGGCCCCCGGCCTCCCACCGTAACCGACAACTCCCCGAAATTTTCCTCCCCTCGCTTCTACCATGGTTTTTTCCATCATGGACGGCCCAAAGAATGTCATGCAGCTGCGTCTCCGGCCCGCCCAGGACGAAAAGCCCATTTTCTGTCATGATTTTTTGTCATAGAAGTAGGAGCCCACCACATCTATGATGATACCGGGTTTTGTCACAATTTTCATCATAGAAGTGTCATATGTATGACAGAAATTTTTTTCGTTCGGCCCAAAATGTCACGGATCTGTCTTTTTTTTGTAGTGTGTGGATCCTTGATCCAGCACATGGCACCAAATACTCTGAAGTAGCTTACATTTGGCTTCTTACCAGTTAGGAGCTCATAGGATGTTTTGTTCAGAAGCTTGTGAAGATAAACTCGGTTGATGATGTGGCAAGCAATGTCAATGGCTTCAGGCTAGAACTTTCGTGGAGTCTTGTACTCATCAAGCATCGTTCGGGCCATCTCAATGAGAGTTCTATTCTTGCGCTCGGTGATGCCATTCTGCTGAGGTGTATAAGGAGCTGAGAACTCATGTGTGTTGCCAAGAGTATCCAGATAGAGGTCGAGACCAGTGTTCTTGAACTCAGTGCCATTGTCGCTTCTGATGTGCTTGATCTTGACGCCATAGTTCGTCATGGCACGATTGGCAAATCGTCTGAAGACATCCTGCACTTCAGTCTTATAGAGAATTATGTGCACCCAAGTATATCTAGAGTAATCATCAACAATTACGAAGCCATAGAGGCAAGCAGTAGCATTGAGAGTAGAGTAGTGAGTAGGGCCGAATAGATCCATGTGAAGCAGCTCGAAGGGTCGAGATGTAGTCATGATTGTCTTCGAGGGATGCTTGGCCCTAGTCATCTTTCCGGCTTCACAGGAGCCACATAGATGATCCTTCTTGTACTTGACGCCTTCGATGCCCACTACATGCTTCTTCTTCGTGAGAGTGTGCAAATTCTTCATGCCAGCATGCCCTAGACTTCGATGCCAGAGCCAGCATTCCGAAGCCTTTGCTAGAAGACATACGACCATTTGTGGTCCTGCTAAGAAATCTACCATATAGAGATCGTCTTTCTGATATCCTTCAAAGACTAGAGACTTGTCAGATTCCATTAGTACAAGGCATCGATATTTTCCAAATAGCACAATCATGTTCAAGTCACAAAGCATTGAGACAGACATTAAGTTGAAACCAAGGGATTGAACAAGCATCACTTTATCCATGTGCTGATCCCTTGATATTGCAACTCTGCCTAGACCCAATACTTTGCTTTTACCAGTATCAGCAAATGCGATGTGACATTTGTCTGATGGACGTAGCGTTGAATCCATCAGAAGACTTCAATCGCCCTTCATGTGGTTCGTGCATCCACTGTCCATAATCCATTCTGAAGTACGAGGTGTTGTAGCCTACAGTGCAGTTTGGGGATAGGCTTCACCAAGCGAGTTGTGAAGCATAAACATTTGACGAACAAGTGGAACATGAAAATTCAGATCTTGGTTAGGATAAATAGGGTGAGTATCAAGGAATCCTGGAACGAAGTACATAGTAAGACCATTGGGGCATTTTATCTTGCACCCCACAAGATGTTTAAGGTCCCCAGCATTAGTTTTGGACGCCTTTGATTTCCGGCTGGAGACCTTACCCTGGAAAAGAGAGTTAAGTTTTCTTAACCACCCACATTTTCAGGGGTGGCTTAGAAGCAATGAGTCTAAGTGCAGCATCTAATAATTTTGGCTTTGGATCCCTAGTAAATAGCCTTGCAGGAGGTGAATAATACTCATAGGAATAAGCAGAAAAATTCTTTGTTCTACGAACATAGCGGTTTGAAGAAATACGCTCATATTCATGGGTCTGAGTATGATTTCCCTGTAAAACATTGACGTTAGGGTGACTCAGATGAGTCCTTGGTCTGTATGAAGCCATTGGACCATATGAAGCCTTTGGTATGGTGTTTGTCTTCTTCACGGGTGGTGTCATGATGACATTCACAGGAAGATTCTCAAGACAACTTCTGGGAACCCATATCTTCTTCAAAGGTGGTCCATTCCTGCAGTTAGTACCAATATACCTGGCAAACACTTCTCCATTCTGGTTCTTGAACAGTTTCTAGTTTGCATCAAAGGATTCATCAATGATACTAGGGTTAGCACAAGTGAAACCAGATAAGGTGGATGGATCAACTGGAGGTTCCTTTGCAGCAACCCATGTGGTTTTGGGGTACTGCTCAGGCATCCAGTATGACCCATCAACATTCATTTTCCTCTCGAACCCAACACCCTCTTTCCTAGGGTTTCGGTTCAGAATCTGCTTTTTGAGGACATCACACAGTATCTGATGCCCTTTGAGACTTTTGTACATCCCTGTCTCAAGCGGTGTCTTCAACCTGGCATTCTCATTAGCAATAGCAGTGGTATCCTCAGCAGAGGGGTTAGTTACCACATCAGCAGTTGAAGATATTGCAACAGCAGCAGAAGTAGAACATTCAGCAACAGAAGCAGTGTTATCACGCTCAATGCATTTTAGGCATGGTGGTTCAAATCCTTCCTGAGCGGGACTGATCTGTTGGGCGTGAAGTGACTCATTTTCCTTTTGAAGATCTTCATGATCCGATCTCAATTTCTCAAGTTCCTGCTTCCTTTGAAGATAATCATATGAAAGCTTTTCATGAGAAGTTGTGAGCGATTCATGTCGACCTTCAAGTTCCTGGTACTTAATATGAAGATTTTTTATGTCTTCAATTAAGGACTGGGACTTGGTCATTTCCACGTCCAAAAGGTCATTTATACGTCTCCAACGTATCTACAATTTATGAAGTATTCATGCTATTATATTATCCATCTATGATGTTTTATATGCATTTATATGTCATTTTATATGATTTTTGGGACTAACCTATTAACCTAGAGCCCAGTGCCAATTTTTGTTTTCTCCTTGTTTTTGTGTTTTACAGAAAAGGGATACCAAACGGAGTCTAATTGACGTGCCAATTTTTGAGGATTTTTTATGGACCAAAAGAAGACCACGGAGCATCGAAGTTGGGCCAGAAGAGTCCCGGGTTGCCCACGAGAGTGGGGGCCGCGCCCCCCCTAGGGTGTGGCCCCCTATCTCCAGGCTCTCATGGAAAAGCATGAGAGTTTGGAGCGCGACTCGAAGACTCGAGAGTCTGAGCTTGCCTTGGCTCTTGAGAGTGCCAAAGCCGCTAAGGCCGAGGCTCATAAGGCCCTCCAGGAGATTGAGGCGGTGAAGAAAATAGCGGCTGGTAAGGCATTTTTCATGCAAAGCAAGCATGTGAATGTAAATTACCTGTTACTTACCCGAATTCGGAGCTCTCCAGGGGCGTTTGCAGATCTGCCTCGCAGCGTGTCCGATGCCGCCGCATTCTACCGGGCCAAGGAGGGGAGCTCAACGGAGAAGGTCTTCTGGTCTTAGTACGCTGAGGCCGGACATCCGGTGCCCCCTAGCGACCAGCTGAAACAGCTGGTCGAGCTCCACAAGGTAGCCGAGCAGGCCATGAAGGGCCTCATAGTCCGGCTGTGGCCTGGAGAGGCCATGCCTGGGAGCTACTTTGGCCTCGTGCGGCGGCTGGTGGATGCGTGCCCCTGGGTGGAAGTCATCAAGCGCTCCGCCTGCATTGAAGGTGCCCGTCGGGCCCTTGCCCGCGCAAAGGTGCATTAGGGCAGGCTGGATGCTGAGAAGCTTATCACGGACACGCCGCCAGCGGGCAAGGAGTATCGTACGCCCGAAATGTACTATAAGAGTGTCCTGAAGGGTGCCCGCAAGATTGCGGATGAGTGCCCCAAAGATGTAATTTTTGAGTAGACTCGCAATGTGTTATCCTGTGCGCTGAAAACTTTGTTTATATGCACTAAGCAACGCTTATTAATTTAAAATATTACCTTCTATGCGGCCGTTTATCAAATCTGAGAGATGGCAAGTCGTCAGCTTCAACCCCCATGCCACGAGTGCTGGGGTGTTCGGGATAAACTTGAGCGCTCTTGTTCCCATTTTTGGGTCCATCTAGGGAGGCGCTCAACACAACGAACAAGGCAACCGGACTTATATTGCTTGAACACTCTCACTTAGCCATAGAATTCTATAATTTTAAATTTCGGCAAAGCCCCTAGTGTTCGGAAGACCGAATTCGGGGCGCTATCCACGCCTTGGACGGACACAGCCGGTTCCTCGCTCTAAGCGGCATAAGTCTTTAGGGACTCGAAAAGACCTCTCGAACAGCGACCGGCTCTCGCCTTATCATGACAGTCAGTTTTAGCTTTCTCCACTGAGGCGCTCGCCCAGCTCAACCGGGGCGCAATCGCAGTGGTTCTCCCAGTGCTACCTTAGCCGATAGAACGGAACGTAAGGTACCAAAACATGGGAGCCGGGCAAACCCAACTATTGACCCAAGACATGATTCGGAGCCGATGCATATAGTGCTATAAGTTCGGGATGCCGCACTTGTGAAAGTGTTCGGACTTATCACACCATAATGCGGGGAACACAAGCCCCTGGTGTATTCGGCCGTACCAAAGTGTACGGATGCAAGATGTCATAGATGAACATATAATAAAAAGAAAGGAATGCACTTAGAAAAGGAAAGTGATGCATTGTTTATTCCAGGAATTCTGCTATGAGTGCAGAATGATACAAATGGTGCGGTAAGCAAGGGTTTGGACTATTTAATCATGTCCCCCTCCAGGGGTAGGCTGTGGACTGGTGTATTTAACAAATTTAATGCTCATAATGGAGACCGCCTGAGTGTTTGTCGTAGCCTTTGTCCCTCCCTGGCTGTTGCATCGTGAGTTCAGCAGGTTTACCGCCGGACAGGGCCTCTGGTGAACGGAGTCCTGTGGAAGAAAAAAGAAGAAAAAAGAGTGACACACTTGGGAGCCCCTGGTGTGGTTAAGCCGCACTCTGGGCCTGTCGTGGTCGTGCCCCTCCCCCTATGCCCATGGTATCTTCAGAGCGTAATAATGTACGCGAAGAGCTGGTCTTGCAATCATGCAAGGGCTGGGGTTGGGGCTGCATTGCTACGCGTGCTCGGAACGTGCCAGGTGGTCTTGATTGATGTTACTCCGGGCGCGTTTGGCCATGTCCTGTCGTTTAGCAGCCGGACTCGAAAATTGCCTTAAAAGGCTGCTCTGTACTTCTGCCGCGAGAGCCGCTGTGTGTTCCTCCGTTCGGGGGGAGCGTCCAGTGTTTCCGTTGACCGTGATGACTCCACGAGGGCCTGGCATCTTGAGCTTGAGGTATGCATAATGCGGCACCGCGTTGAACTTTGCAAACGCGGTTCGTCCGAGCAGGGCGTGATAGCCACTGCGGAACGGGACTATGTCGAAGATTAACTCCTCGCTTCGGAAATTATCCGGGGATCCGAAGACCACTTCCAGTGTGACTGAGCCTGTACAATTGGCCTCAACACCTGGTATGACGCCTTTGAAGGTCGGCTTTGTAGGTTTAATCCTTGAGGTCTATGCCCATCTTGCACACTGTATCCTAATAAAGCAGGTTCAGGCTGCTGCTGCCGTCCATCAGGACTCTAGTGAGGTGAAATCCATCGACGATTGGGTCTAAAACCAATGAGGCGAATCCACCATGGCGGATACTGGTAGGGTGGTCCCTTCGATCGAAAGTGATCGGGCAAGAGGACCATGGGTTGAACTTTGGGGCGACTGGCTCCATCGCATACACATCCCTAAGTGCACGCTTCCGCTCCCTCTTGGGTATGTGGGTTGCGTATATCATGTTTACCGTCAGCACTTGTGGGGGAAAACCCTTCTGTCCTCTACTGTTCGGCGTCCGGGTCTCTTCCTCGTCATCGCTACGCAGCCCCTTGTCATTGTTTTCGGCAATTAACTTGCCCGCCTGCCTGAATACCCAACAATCTCTGTTGGTGTGATTAGCTGGCTTTTCGGGGGTGCCATGTATCTGGCAAGAGCGGTCGAGTATTCGGTCCAAATTGGACGGACCCGGAGTGGTTCGTTTGAATGGCTTCTTCCGCTGACCGGGTTTAGAGCCTCTGAATCCGGCGTTGACTGCCGTATCCTCAGTGTTGTTGCCGTTAACGCGGCGTTTGTGTTTGTTGCGACGCGACCTACCATTGTTGTCCTTGTTGTCCGGACTGCCAGAATTTTTGCTGAGGTTGTTACTGCGAGCTAGCCAGCTGTCCTCTCCCGCACAGAAGCGGGTCATGAGTGATGTGAGGGCTGCCATGGATTTCGGCTTTTCCTGTCCTAGGTGTCGGGCTAGCCACTCGTCGCGGATGTTATGTTTGAAGGCTGCGAGAGCCTCTGCATCCGGACAGTCGACGATTTGATTTTTCTTTGTTAAGAACCGTGTCCAGAACTGTCTGGCCGATTCGTCTGGCTGCTGAATTATGTGGCTTAGGTCATCAGCGTCTGGTGGTCGCACATATGTGCCCTGGAAGTTATCGAGGAATGCGGCTTCCAGGTCCTCCCAACACCCAATTGACTCTGCAGGCAAGCTGTTAAGCCAATGCCGAGCTGGTCCTTTAAGCTTGAGTGGGAGATACTTGATGGCGTGGAGATCGTCGCCGCGGGCCATATGGATATGAAGGAGATAATCTTCGATCCAAACCGCGGGATCTATTGTGCCATCGTAGGATTCAATGTTCACGGGTTTAAACCCTTCGGGGATTTGATGATCCATTACTTCGTCTGTGAAGCATAGTGGGTGTGCGGCGCCTCTATACTGAGCAATATCACGACGTAGCTCAAGAGAGCGTTGTCTGCTGTGTTCGGCCCGACCGGAGTTGCTGTATACGGCGCGACGGTGGTCGTCGTGGGTCGTGGGGCGCCCACGTGATCCATAGATGGATCTGGATTGTCTTGCCTTGTCCTCCAATATATCCCGCAAATCTGGCGCATTTCCCCGTGGCTTTGTGCTTTTCAAGCGGTGCCGGGGTACGGTTCTGGCGGAGGGCCTAGATGCCTCTCTGTCGCGGCCACGAGGTGGTCGGTCTGCCGTATTGTGCGCTGGTGATGAAGGTTTGTATTCTTCCTCCTCTAGTCGGGGGAGCAACTTGCGTTTTGGGTAGCTTTTGGAGGGGCGTTCGAGTTCATACTCTTCGGCCGCGAGGACCTCGGTCCATCTGTCGGCCAGCAGGTCTTGATCAGCTCGAAGCTGTTGCTGCTTCTTTTTTTAGGCTGTTCGCCGTGGCCATTAGCCTGCGTTTAAAACGCTCTTGTTCGACGGGATCCTCGGGCATGACGAATTCATCGTCATTGAGGCTTGCCTCATCTCCGGAGGGAGGCATGTAATTGTCGTCCTCTATCTCCTCGTCTGCCGCTCTCTCTCAAGGGCTGGCTTCTCTGTCCTCCTGTGCTGAATCTTGCTGGAGGGGGTTGTCTTCGGCACTCTCTGGGGTGTTATTATCTCCGGTTCTGGAGTCTCCATTCTTGCTGTGGAGGGATTTAGAGCGGCGCCGCTGACGTCGGCGCTTGGGCTGTTTCTTAGAGGAATCTGCCTCCGCTGCTTCTTCAACGTCCCCATGCTTTGGGGTGTCCACCATGTATATGTCGTATGACGAGGTGGTCTTCCAGTGCCTTGTAGGTGCTGGTTCTTGATCGTCTCCGGCATCATCGTCCATACAGTCGATATCTTCGGAGTCGTAGTCTAGCATGTCGGTTAGATCGTCGACAGTGGCTACAAAGTGGGTGGTGGGTGGGCTTTGGATTTCTTCGCCGTCCGCATCCCAACCATCCTGACCGCAGTCCGGCCAGGGCTCTCCTGATAACGAGAGATGCTTTAGCGAATTCAGGATGTCGCCAAAGGGTGAGTGCTAAAAGATGTCCGCGGCGGTGAACTCCATGATCGGCGCCCAATCGGATTTGATTGGTAGGGGCGCAGGAGGTTCGGAGTCCGGCAAGGAGTCCGGCACCTCGGAGTCACGAGCTTTATAAGGGACAAGGTCAGTATTCGGCTCCATCGCCGTAGAGGTTGCAGCTCCCGAGGCGGTGTCTAGCCACCTGTCCTCAATCTGCACGGTCGGCTCCGAGCTATGGGTCGGAGCGGATTCGTGTGCAGCCTCCAAGGAACTGTCCGGCGGCAGAGCTAGATCATGCCCATCGTGACAGTGCGGCATGCGCGGCTGTGGCTCGAATCCGTCAAAGATCAAGTCTCCGTGGATGTCGGCCGTGAAGTTTAGGCTTCCAAATCTGACCTGATGGCCAGGGGCGTAGCTTTCGATCTGCTCCAGATGGCCAAGCGAATTGGCCCGCACGGCAAAGCCGCCGAATATGAAGATTTGTCCAAGGAGAAAGTTCTCACCCTGGACTGTGTTGTTGTTTGAAGAAGCCATCAAGCCTATCGGTGACGACACAGAGGAACTCTCAGTGAAAGCACCAATGTCGGTGTCAAAACCGGCGGATCTCGGGTAGGGGGTCCCGAACTGTGCGTCTAGGTGGATGGTAACAGGAGACAAGGGACACGATGTTTTTACCCAGGTTCGGGCCCTCTCGATGGAGGTAAAACCCTACTCCTGCTTGATTGATATTGATGATATGGGTAGTACAAGAGTGGATCTACCACGAGATCAAGGAGGCTAAACCCTAGAAGCTAGCCTATGGTATGATTGTTGTAATGGTTGTTCGTCCTACGGACTAAAACCCTCCGGTTTATATAGACACCGGAGAGGGCTAGGGTTACACAGAGTCGGTTACAATGGTAGGAGATCTACCTATCCGTATCGCCAAGCTTGCCTTCCACGCCAAGGAAAGTCCCATCCGGACACGGGACGAAGTCTTCAATCTTGTATCTTCATAGTCTTGGAGTCCGGACGATGATGATAGTCCGGCTATCCGGACGCCCCCTAGTCCAAGACTCCCTCACCCCCTATCTCGTGGACAGCCCGGAGACCTCCCTGACGTGAAACCAACGCGAAAAATTCCTATAAATAGAGAAACCTTCGGGAATTAACCTAGATCGGAAGTTCCGCCACCGCAAGCCTCTGTAGCCACGAGAAATCAATCTAGGCCCTCTCTGGCACCCTGCTGGAGGGGGCCATCATCACCGGAGGCCATGGAGGAGGATCTCGAAGGGGCCATCATCGCCATGAAGGCCAAGGACCAGAGGGGGAAAGCCATGGAGGAGGAAGCACAAGGGGGAGAATCTCTCCTCCTCTCTCTTGGTGGCACCGGAGTGCCATCGGGAGGGGAATCATCGCCGCGGTGATCGTCCTCATCAACATCACCGTCATCATCACCATCCTCATCTCTTTTACGCGGTCCACTCTCCCACACCCTGCTGTAATCCCTACTTGAACATGGTGCTTTATGCCACATATTATGATCCAATGATGTGTTGCCATCTTATGATGTTTTGAGTAGATATCTTTTGTCCTTGAGTTGATTGATGATCTAGATTGGTACGAGTTGTATGTTTTATTATTGGTGCTGTCCTATGGTGCCCTCCGTGTCGCGCAAGCGTGAGGGATTCCCGCTGTAGGTTGTTGCAATGCGTTCATGATTCGCTTATAGTGGGTTGCGTGAGTGACTGAAACACAAACCCAAGTAAGGGGATTGTTGCGTATGGGATAAAGGGGACTTGATGCTTTAATGCTATGGTTGGGTTTTACCTTAATGAATCTTTAGTATTTGTGGATGCTTGCTAGAGTTTCAATCATAAGTGCATATGATCCAAGTAGGAAAAGTATGTTAGTTTATGCCTCTCCCTCATATGAAATTGCAATGACGACTATCGATCTTGTTAACAATTGCTTAGGAAAATTCCGCACACCGATCCACCATTATTCCACACTCGCTATTTATATTATTTACTAATATATTCTAACTTTATGATAACAGCACCTACTTTTATATTTTAGCTCTCCGATATCATACAAAGTTATCCTCTTTATACCCACAACACAGTTTTATTTCTTGTTTCTAGTTGGAAGCAAACGTTCAGTGCACGTAGAGTCGTATCAGTGGCAGATAGGGCTTGAGAGAATATTGATCTTACCTTTGGCTCCTTGTGGGTTCGACACTCCACACTTATCACTTCCACCTTTGGGAATTTCTATGATGATTCCCTGCACTTGGGGATTATCAGTCATCGCTTTTGTCTAACAGTTTTTGAGTATGTTCCATACCTTTCTATTGTTTAGTTGCAATTTTAGCAAGTGTTTTGTAACTAGGTTTGGATTGACCATCAGAGTCATCTTCACTGGATGTTTGAAAGTAAGCATCGCGTGATTTTACCTTGGCACCACGTGCCATGAAGCAGTAGGTGGGAGGCGAGTAGTCCTCGACATTGTCATTAGTGTTGGTAACAGAGCCATTGTCTTCAGTGTTGAAGATGGACTTGGCGACGTAGGCAGTAGCTAGAGCCAGACTTGCAACACCCGAGTCAGACTCCTCCTCAGACTCCACCTCCGCCTCCTCTGAAGCTGACTCCTCTTCTGAATCCATCTCCTTGCCAACAAAAGCACGGGCCTTGCCAGATGAGCTCTTCTTGTGTGATGAAGATCTGGAAGTAGACTTGGAAGAAGACTTTGAGGATTTCTTCTTTTTCTTGTCATCAGAATCATATTCTTTGCTCTTCTTCTTCTTCTTCTCATTGTCCCACTGTGGACACTCAGAGATGTAGTAACCATGTTTCTTGCACTTGTGACAGGTTCTCTTCTTGTGATCATAGGCAGAAGCTTCATCATTCCTTGAGCTGGATCGTGAAGACTTTCGGAAGCCTTTCTTCTTGGTGAATTTCTGAAACTTCTTCACAAGCATAGCAAGCTCCTTTCCAATGTCTTCAGGATCACCAGAACTGCAGTCAGATTCTTCTTCAGATGAGGAAGCAGCAGCCTTTGCCTTCAAAGCTCGAGTTTAGCCATAGTTGGGGCCATAGATATCTCGTTTCTCAGATAGCTGGTACTCATGTGTGTTGAGCCTCTCAAGTATGTCTGATGGATCGAGATTCTTGAAATCAGGGTGTTCTTGTATCATCAGGGCTAAGGTTTCAAATGAGCTGTCATGAGATCTCAGTAGTGTCTTCACTATCTCATGCTTCGTGATCTCAGTGGCTCCAAGTGCTTGGAGCTCATTTGTGATATCAGTGAGGCGATCAAATGTGATCTGGACATTCTCGTTGTCGTGTCTCTTGAAGCGGTTGAAGAGGTTGCGGAGAGTACTGATACGTTGATCTCGCTGAGTTGAGACACCTTCATTGACCTTGGAGAGCCAGTCCCAGACTAGCTTTGACGTTTACATAGCACTCACACGGCCATATTGTCCTTTGGTAAGGTGCCCACAGATGATGTTCTTGGCAGTAGAGTCCAGTTGAATGAACTTCTTGACATCAATAGGGGTGACGCCTTCACCTGTCTTGGGAACGCCGTTCTTGATGACATACCATAGATCGACATCAATGGCTTCAAGATGCATGCACATCCTATTCTTCCAGTAGGGATATTCAGTGCCATCAAAGATGGGGCACGCAGCGGAGACTTTGATTATCCCTGTATTCGACATAGCTAAACTCCAGGTGGTTAAACCGAATCACACAGAACAAGGGAGTACCTTGCTCTGATACCAATTGAAAGGGCTAGTTATCGACTAGAGGGGGGTGAATAGGCGATTTTTATGAAAGTCTTCAAAACATGGGAGTTTCGAAGACAAACTATATAAACTACACTTTTCGAATGCAGCGGAATGTAGACTACACTAGGCAGGCCATAGTCAAGTATTCAATGGAGTGAAAGCACGAAGACAAATAGAAGCTAGGTAGTAAAGATCTGGATGGAAGATAGTATGAAGTCAATCAGAACAGATAGTCACACAGTGAAGTCAAACAGATAATGCAAGCAGGCAATGACTTCACGAAGACAAACTGTAAGTAAGAGAGGTAAGAGATAGAACCAGTGGCTTCAGAAGGATAGGGATTTGTTCGACCAGTTCCAGTTGCTGTGACAACTGTACGTCTGGTTAGGGAGGCTGAGACTCAACTCAGAAGACCGCGTCTTCACCTTATTCCCCTTGAGATAAGGACACCTAGTCCCCGCCCAATCACTCTGGTAAGTCTTCAACGTAGACTTTCGAACCTTCACAGACTTCGTTCACCGGCAATCCACAATAGCTCTTGGATGCTCAGAACGCGACGCCTAACCGGCTAGAGGATTCACAGTCCTCAAGTGTAACAAGTCTTCAGATCAGGCGGACAGAAAGACTTCAGTGATGCCAAACACTCTTTGGGCTCTGGGTGGTTTGGGCTTTGTCCTTGCAAGGATTCTCTCTTGAAAGCTTCGGCAGTGGGTTGCTCACAAACGACAAAAGCCGTGTACTAACTCTGAGCAACCACCAATTTATGGTGTAGGGGGTGGGCTATTTATAGCCACTGGGCAACCCGACCGGATATGTCTGAAATGACCCTGGGTCACTAAGGAACTGACACGTGTCACAACGGTCAGATTTCAAACACACGCGACAGCTTGACTTGGGCTACAAGTAAAGCTAACTTATCCGTTTTAGGATAAGATTTGCTCTCATTGTCTTCGCTCGAAGACATAGGATTTGGTTGAGCATCACTTTAGTCACTCTGACTTTGTTCACTTGGACCCCACTTAACAGTGCGGTGGTTCCTATGACTCAAAAAATAAGAAAAGGAAACAACAAAACAACTAAGTCTTCGCGCTCCATAGTCTTCACTCATTGTCTTCTCGTGTCATAGTCTTCAATGTGAATATCTTCACAGACCAGCACTGTCTTCCATGTCTTCACACATTTTTAGGGGTCATCTCCGATAGCTAAACCGAATCAAGGAGGGACTACTACCTGTGTTGTCCTGCAAGTCTCACAAACACATTAGTCCCTCAACCAGGTTTGTCGTCACTACTCCAAGACCAACTAGGGGTGGCACTAGATGCACTTACAAGGATCCCGTCTGCCGGGGAAGGGAAGGAGGCTTAACGTTGTCGTCGTCAGCGAGCTCTTTCATCCAGCGGCGGCGCGGGGGGGCTTCCGACCCCTTCTTCCTCGACGTAATACATAAGGTGGCCAGATCGGCCTCCGGCCACCCACTGAGCCACACCCGAGAACCTTAAGGTATAATTTACTTAATCCACATGCATTGCTCTAGCTGCATGTGGATTTTTCCTCTTCCGCACTTGAATCTAGGTGTTGGATCAAACAGGAAAGTAGTGGGGAAAGTTCTATAGCATGAATCTAGGACGTGGTTCAAAGAGGAAAGGAAGGGGGAAAGTAGTACAGACTGGCTATCCAGTACCTACGTTGGTCGAAAAGGGAAAACAATGACAAATGCAGTATGCACATCTGTAACGAGCTGATCTTTCTGTGGGGGGGACAAGGTTGTAGAGTTTGAGCAGGAGTAGATTTCCTGCGCTCACATAGGGAAAGGTGTCTAAAGATAACAAAATTGGGACCAACACAAATATGCTCCTTGGTTTTTTGTTCTTTGTTGCAACATACTGTGCATCACCCCTTTATACATCGGTAGATGCACATGGGTGCAACTCTTTAGCTATCCCGTACAACTCTTTAGCTGTTGTAAATCTAATAATGTCGTGGAAAATTGAAGCAATGCCACAGTTAAAAGAAAATTACATGCTTAACGAATTTTTTTGTTAATATAATCTCTCTATTAATATGAATCAACGCCACTGTTTGAGAAATGGTACTGTCTTGCTTTCTTTCCCATTTAGATAAGTAAGATGCTTCTTTTTATGGGCTTCTGTTCATCCACCGTTATTGACCAGTAATTGTTTCCTTTGCACCTCTGTGTAAACAGGGTTATCTACTTCACCTCGTTGCTATTGTGACCTTTTGTTGCACTGCACAAAACACTTTTGCTTTAAGAGTGTTTTGTGCAGTTCAAACAAAATGTCACACCAACAATGTTGCTTGATTGGTTGATCTTAGTGGAACTGCACAAGAGAAGATCTGACTTCCTATCTGTGTTGACAAATTTTTTCCAGATCTTCTTCTTGTGAGTTGTTTGAATTCCATGTCATGAGAGGTTAGTAGTGGCCTTCTTCCACATGATTGTGCAGTGTGCTTTCATATGTCCTGCTACTTATACGGTAATGTTGCTTGATTTTAGTGAACTCCACAAAAGGAGACCAGACTTCCAATCTGTATCTGCACCGTAATACCCCATTGAGGTAAGATAATGATATTTCACAACTGTTGGCCTGTGTTTTGCTACTGTCATCAGAAAAGTAATGTTGTTTTTTAGTGCTATACTTGTTCTCCCTAATTGACATGCCAAATCTTAAATTGAAGGCGAAGCTTGTCTGTTATTGAACCAAGTGATGAAGGGGAAGAACAAGCGGAAAAAGAACAAAAGTCAACTCCTAGTGTTGTAATAAAGCACTGGAACTGTGATGACACAAGTAATGATATAGTTTTGCATCTTAATTTATTGCTATGGCTGGAACGAGCAATTGTTTTGCCACTGTGATTTGATGCCACTCTTAATGTAATATGTAATTATCTCTACTTGTGCAAACAGGGATCTTGTTTGAAGATAACATATATTTTAGTGGAACTGCACAAGAAGATGTTGGAAACATTAAACTAATTGAGGAGTATATAGTAATCATGGTAACAACAGTAGATAATAACGGATAGTTCCGGAGAAGTGCTTCATCAGTTCATCTGCTAGCCCTACACAATAAGCCTCCTGACAAAGGTTGGTACCGGCCCATGGATTTCATCCATAGGATTGAGCTTTGTCATCTCTATTGGTGTTGTGCTATTGTTTAGCTACTCTCATGAGAAAGTGGTATTGTTTCACATGTTAATTTAAGGATGCTAATAAATTGATGCGCCGGTTTGCCACCATTATAGCCACTGATAAAATTAAGTAATAGTACAGTTCAAGTTGAGCTGTTGTGTTTGGTATCATATCATTTCCTATGAGGATAATGAGGAGATGCATCTCTTTGTGACTATACATTTCATCAGTTACTCTCTTTGTTAATGTAATGGTTGTTTTAAATATTTCCTTTCCTTTTTTCGAGCAAACAAGGATGCTAGCATTTAGTTGTTCTCTTGTCTTTGCCCAACAGGATCATCCTCCTCTGAAGAAGAATATGGAGTACGTGAAGTACCTTGTTCCAATTATGCTAGGCTGAAGAAGCCAAGTCTATCTTCTCATCAGAAGGAGCGGTTGAAGGATGGTTACATTACTCCCCACAAGACCAGACTAACTTCAGCTCAGAAGGACTCACAGATTTCCATATTTTTTGTTGTGATGGGCAAGTACAATGTTATTCTAGGATTCTTTTTGGTGAGTTCCATTTTTTAAATGTGTGCTCTGCATGGACCATGTAGGTGTCTGTTTAAACTGTAAATTCATATTACAGTTTGCTTTACTAATAATTTTTTGTATTTATGCAAACAGGGGTGCTCAGCTTAATTTCAGTGGAAACTGCACAAAATGTTCCGATGGCTCGTGCCCATTATACTTCATCATGCATAATACATCGAATGATCTCGAATCATTCATTTCCACCTACAGCCACAAAATTAGCTACAAGAAAGGAGGTGCCGATATGTTCAAGGCGTTGCAACATATAAAGGCAAAATCATACAAGCTATGCGCGAATTTGGTTGATTTTGGTGGAACTGCACAGAAAGAACAACTTGTTTACTTAGCACGAGGTGCCATGTCAATGTCCGAACTGATGGCAAACCCCTACCATCCGACAATCATAGGCATTCCACAATAAAAGGGTTTTTGAGCAGATGGAACTTACTCCAATCATGCTTTCGGCCATGATCAACGAAGATGTGCTGCTGTTCCATGTAGCGACGGATGCGCCCCTAGTTCTCTGAGGTGTTGTTGTTTACCTTGCGATGTAGCCTCGCTGTATGCTACAGCATCCATAGTTTTTCTGAACCAGCTTTCTCTGTTGGTTTTAGAGTGTTGTACGACATGACTTTCTTTCCCTATAATGCAAAGGCGGAGCTCTTGCTATTCTCGTCAAAAAGATATTTTCGCATGGGAAAACCTTGTCAAATTTTGCTCATTGATGTTAGCAAGAACACATGTGTTTGATATTTTCGAATGGGACGCCCTTTGCTATCAGCAGCATCGATCGATTTTCTTTACTCTTTAGTTGTGAAGTAAATATTGGCTCTAACATGTGAATCACTGAGATGCATAATCATCGATTATTTTGAATGTTGTCTATGAATTGCCAGGCCTATGAGTTTGATTGCAATGTACAGGCATGCTTAAAAGCTTCTCAAACTTTTTGTATGTGTGAAACTACTTCAAACAAGGTGATCACCGTGCGTCCTGGGAATAATGGTAGTACGTATTGTTTTGCGTGTTCATCCAATGCCAGTGATACAAGAATTTGAACTAATCGAACTTAATTCATTCATACACGGCCGGATTTCATATAAACATGCCGGATTTCATTAGATTTTATACATTCTTCAACTAAAAAAGGGGTGCACTGGAGGTATAACTAATTAACCTAATCTATGATCTCCGGCGCCTTTTCTCATGTCCAGCTGAGCCGAACGGAAGCTTATTCTCCAGCACAGCTCTCCGACTCCACGTCGCCGCCAAGAAGCTAATCGGCCGTTAGTGTTCAAGCCGCCAACCTTGGCTTAAACCGGAGGGTAGCAGCGGTGGCCTTACTTGGACCCAAGCGGCGGCGACCTACCATGTTCTACTCTTCCTCGTTTCTGTGTGGCGCGGCCTTGTTGGCAGCGGGGCGGGGCCTCGACGGAGCCGGCGATGTCCTCTATCTCATTGCCAATGGGGCGGCGCCTTGGCGGAGTGGGGGAAATCCTCCCCCTCGTTGTTGGCAGGGCGGGGTCTCGGCAATGTCCTCTGGCTCGTTGTTGGCGGGGCAGGGCCTCAGCGGAGCAGGGCCTCGCCGAAGCCGGCAAAGTCCTCCGCCTCGGTGCCGGCGGGGTGGGGCCTCGGCGGAGCCGGCGATGTCCTCTACCTCGATGTTGGTGGGGTGGGGCCTTGGCGGAGAAGGGCCTCGCCGAAGCCGGCGAAGTCCTCCGCCTCGATGCCGGCAGGGCGGGGCCTCGGTGGATGATGAAGTCATGTACCTAGGGTAGGGTCATAGACCTGATCTAAGTACCCTACCCAAGGACACCCTTAGAAGAAACTGCCTTCCAGTTGACCAAGAGGGACTTCACTCGACGGACTCGAAGGACTCGACCATGAAGACTCACTCGACCACCAGTAGATCAAGAGCCACTCTGCATCCAAACAGTCTGTAATTAAGTAGTCTTTATGGCATTTAGGACACTTTATGTAAGGCGTTACCAGTAACGCCTAGACTTAATGTACTTTAAACCCTGCATTACTGAGGGCCGGAGGGGTCTGGCAAACACTATATAAGCCACCCCCCTCCTCAGTGTAAAGGGTTCGCACCCCTGTAATCCATACACACATAATCCAGTCGACCGCCTCCGGGCTCCGAGACGTAGGGCTGTTACTTCCTCCGAGAAGGGCCTGAACTCGTACATCCTTCTGTTCACAACTGCTCCATAGCTAGGATCTTGCCTCTCCATACCTACCCCCCATTCTACTGTCAGACTTAGAACCACGGCAGTTGGCGCCCACCATGGGGCAGGTGTCTTAGCAATTTTTGGAGAAGTTGCAGTTCTTCCGATCACTTTCATCATGGTTGCTGGTGGAGTTTTGGTCGAGGGCCGCGAGATCCATCTCGGTGCTCTCACCTTCATCACCGACAATTCCGCTCGGCTTCAGCAGGCTCCACTCGACATCGACGCGCTCCCCGTCCGCGGTGCGACGCACTTTCGCGCATGTGTCCGCGGCGTTCTGCTGCGGCAACCGTCGACTCCATATCGGTCGACTCCTCTGTCGTCATCCCTCCCTGTCTCCCGCCAGCGCAAGCGCTCTGGTCGGTCGAGGCTTCAGCAGTGGGTGAGGCACGCGGTGGCACGCCAGACGGACACCACCCAAATCGCGGCAATCGAGCCCGACAAATCCCTCTACGGCCTGTTCGATCTGTCGACTGGCTCCGTACAGACTACATCCGAGTGCGATACCAGTGATCCAGCGGCGGAGGTCTTGATGGTCGACGGACCTTGTAGTCCTCCCGGCTATCCCCGCGGCGACGGGGTAGACGGCGGGGGCGACCCCGCTCAAGTCCATGAGGAGTACCAACCCGAGCCACTTAATTCCCTGCAAAGGGAAGAACTTCGCCGCAGGAACATGGATGCCCTGCATACTCCCATCGCAGGAGAAACCCCCGAGGCTCGCGCCTTGGAGGAGGCACGTTTGGCCAACTTGGCTGAACGCGCTCGTCTGGAGAACCTCCAGCGAGCACTCGACGAGCGCGCGCGGCAACGAGTACCCGACTCCAGTCGACGTCAACCCTTCCCACCGACTCAGGTATATCGAACCCCGATTCAGAATTTAGCAGCTGCAACCCGAATAGCAGAGTCAATTCAGCCCTCTCAGTCGGAGGCTAGCAGAGGCTTGATGCAGATCAGAGATTTGCTCCGGGCAGCAGGAGATCAGAATTCAGCCGTGTCGCAGTCACGCAACATAATTCACAGTCGATCCATTGCTGCGAATACTGTTTAGTCGGCTCACAGCCCCAGATCGCCTCCGCGGCGTGAAGGGCGCGAGAATCGACGGGACCAATATGGTGATCGATATGATCGTGAGGATAGGCGTCGAGTGCCCACTCCTCCTCCGAGAGGCGGGTCTTACGCTCCTCGGCAGCAATATGACAGGCGTCAACTCAGTGTGGCGCGAACAGCTCCGGTCGACCCCCGGGAACCAGGCTTCGACGCGCGGTCCATCATCGTGCAAGGCTTGGTCGATCGAAACAGGGCTCATCGGGGTGGCCATGACGGAGACGCGCCCACTAGCAGCCGAGTGCATGTTTTTAGTCCGGAATGTTTCAGCAGGGCTATCAGAGCCGCGGTGATTCCCCCCAACTTCAGGTTGGCGACTAGAGTAAGCAAGTTCACCGGTGAGTCTAAGCCTGAAACTTGGCTTGAGGACTACCGGGTGGCTGTACAGATCGGCGGCGGGAATGACAAGGTGGATATGAAGCACTTACCACTCATGTTGGAAGGTTCGGCCAGCTCGTGGTTGAATCAATTGAGTCCAAGCAGTATTTACACTTGGGAAGATCTTTCCCGAGTGTTCATCAGGACTTTTGAGGGAACCTGTAAGCAACCAGCTGGGTTGACAGAGCTGCAAGTCTGCGTGCAGAAGTCGAATGAAACCTTAAGAGAGTACATTCAGAGGTGGATTACTTTGCATCATACCGTGGAGAATGTCTCTGATCATCAGGCAGTCTGCGCCTTCAAGGATGGTGTCAAGAACAGAGAGTTAAGTTTGAAGTTTGGGCGGACCGGAGATATGACCCTGAGTTGGATGATGGAAATTTCCACCAAGTACGCCAATGGTGAAGAGGAGGACCGACTCCGCAGCGGCAAGTACAAGCCGAGTCAGTCGGAGAAGGGGAACTCCAGTCGGAAGCAGAAGCGGAAGGCCGAACCAGCGGCTCCTGGGAGGCTCTGGCCGTGACTCAGGGCAAGTTCAAAGGAAAACCCAAAGGATCCTGGAACCCCAAGAAGGTGAAGGATAAAGAAGGAAATGACGTGATGGATATGCCGTGTCACATCCACACGAAGAAAGACGAAGAGGGTAATATCATCTACCCGAAGCATACCACTCGCCAGTGTCGACTCCTGATCCAGCAGTTCCAAGGTAAACAGCCCAAGGACAAGGAAAAGGAGTCGGACAAAGCCGAAGACAAGGAGGACAGTGAGGGAGGATATCCTCATGTTAACTCCACTCTGCTGATCTTTGCGGATGCAGAAAGCAAGAGCCGACTAAAGGTTATTAACCGTGAGATGAACATGGTCGCCCCGGCGACACCCAGTTATCTGAGATGGTCCCAAACTCCCATTACATTCGACCAGTCTGATCACCCGACTCATATAGCCACCCCTGGGAGGCAAGCTTTGGTGGTCGACCCGATTGTCGAAGGCACTCGACTGACGAAGGTGCTAATGGACGGGGGTAGTGGACTGAACTTATTGTATGCGGACACGCTGAAAGGAATGGGCATTCCGATGTCCCGACTGAGCACCAGTAACATGAGTTTTCATGGAGTTATACCAGGAAAGAAAGCCGAGTCACTCGGCCAAATAGCTCTGGACGTGGTGTCCGGTGATTCGAAGCATTTTCGCAAAGAGAAGCTGACGTTTGAGGTCGTGGATTTTCAGAGAGCTTACCACGCTATTTTGGGGAGACTAGCTTACGCACGGTTCATGGCTCGACCATGTTATGTGTACCTCAAACTGAAGATGCCCGGCCCCAAAGGCGTGATCACTATCACTGGTGATCGGAAAAAAGCAGAAGAGTGTTTCCAGAAAGGCTCAAAGATTGCCGATTCCCAGGTGACAGCGGTCGAGCTAGAAGGATATAAGCAAAATGCAGATCCGAGTGATTTGCTGCGAGCCAAGAAACCTGCCATAGAGTCAGCATTTCAGTCGTTCGGTGAGACGAAGCCCGTCCACATTCACCTGACCGACCCCAATGCAGCTCCGACCAATATCTCCACAACACTCGACCCAAAATAGGAAGAAGCGCTCATCCAGTTCCTCCGTGAGAACTGGGACATCTTTTCATGGAAGCCAGCCGACATGCCGGGTGTTCCCAGGGGACTGGCTGAGCATCGCCTTAGAGTCGACTCAGCAGCAAAACCAGTCAAAGAACATCTTCGGCGGTCCGCTGTCCAGAAGAGAAAAGCAATTGGTGAGGAAGTGGCTCGACTATTGGCGGCAGGATTTATCTGAGAGATATACCACTCCGAGTGGCTCGCCAATGTCGTCATGGTTCCTAAGAAGGACAACTCACTCCGAATGTGCATTGATTTCAAGCACATCAATCGGGCCTGCCCGAAAGATCATTTTCCTCTCCCTCGCATTGATCAAATAGTTGACTCGACCGCGGGATGCGAGAGATTGTCTTTTCTAGACGCCTATTGCGGGTACCATCAGATCCGTCTGTACGGACCCGACGAGATAAAAACAGCTTTCATCACTCCATTTGGGTGCTTCTGCTATATCACCATGCCATTCGGCCTCAAGAATGCCGGAGCCACGTCCATGCGAATGATTTAGAAGTGTTTGCTCACTCAAATCAGTCGGAACGTGGAAGCGTATATGGATGATATCATGGTCAAGTCGCGAAAGGGTTTCGACCTGCTGAGTGACCTCGCCGAAACATTTGCCAACCTTAGGAGGTATGATATCAAGCTCAATCCATCAAAGTGCACATTTAGAGTTCCTGGTGGCAAGTTACTCGGTTTTCTCGTTTCCGAACGAGGAATCGACGCTAACCCGGAAAAAATTGGCACTATACTCTGAATGAAATGCCCCGTGCGGGTGCACGATGTCCAGAAGCTTACTGGATGCTTGGCCGCATTAAGTCGATTCATTTCACGACTCGGTGAAAAGGCATTGCCTCTTTACCGACTGATGAAGAAGGCAGACAAGTTCGAGTGGACTCCAGAAGATGATGCAGCGTTTGCCGAGCTGAAAGCTCTGCTCTCCACCCAACCGGTGCTTGCTGCTCCAATCAGCAAAGAGCCTCTGTTGCTTTATATTGCAGCCACAGGACAAGTCATCAGTACAGTACTTACGGTCGAGCGGGAAGAAGAAGGGAAAGCCTTCAAAGTTCAGTGCCCAGTGTATTATCTGTCTGAAGTTTTGACTCCATCAAAGCAAAGATATCCTCATTATCAGAAGCTTGTGTATGGGATCTACATGACCACGAAGAAGGTTGCTCATTATTTCTCTGATCATTCCATTACAGTCGTCAGCGATGCTCCACTTTCAGAGATTCTGCACAACAGAGATGCAACTGGTCAAGTGGCGAAATGGGCGATTGAACTCCTTCCCCTTGATATCAAGTTTGAGGCAAAGAAAGCCATTAAGTCCCAAGCAATAGCAGATTTCCTTATGAAGTGGATTGAACAACAGCAACCGACTCAAGTTCACTCGGAGCATTGGACCATGTTCTTTGATGGCTCTAAGATGTTGAATGGTTCCGGTGCTGGGGTTGTCCTGGTTTCCCCCAGAGGAGATAAGCTCAGATATGTGCTCCAAATTCACTTTGATTCCTCCAACAATGAGGCAGAATACGAGGCCCTTTTGTATGGGTTGCGCATGGCCATCTCACTCTGCGTCCGTCGCCTTATGGTTTATGGCGATTCAGATTTGGTGGTCAACCAAGTGATGAAGGAGTGGGACGTTAGAAGCCCAGCCATGACTGGATACTACAATGCAGTGAGGAAGCTGGAAAAGAAGTTTGAGGGGTTAGAGCTCCATCATATACCCCGACTGAAAAATCAAGCGGCTGATGATTTGGCGAAAATAGGTTCCAAAAGAGAAGCCATTCCCAGTGGTGTGTTCCTGGAACATATTCATACTCCATCAGTCAAAGAAGATCCTTTTACTGAAGAAGCTCCGCAGCCCAAGAATGCCACAGATCTGACTGAAGTTGAAGTTCCAGCGGTGGTCGACTTGGTCATGGAGGTTTTAGTGATCACTCCCGAGTGGACAGTTCCATATATCGCATATATCCTAAGAAAAGAGCTCCCAAAGGACGAAGAAGAGGCTCGACGGATCGTCCGCCGATCCAAAGCCTTTGTGATCAAGGGGCAGCTATACAGAGAGAGCGCGACGGGAGTCGGTCAGAAGTGCATAACGCCAGAAGAAGCTCGAATAATTCTTGATGATATCCACTCAGGGACCTGTGGCCATCATGCGTCATCTCGGACCATCGTGGCCAAAGCATACCGAGCCGGGTTTTACTGGCCAAGGGCGAATGAGATGGCAAAGGAGATAGTGGATAAGTGCGAAGGATGTCAGTTTTACTCCAACATGTCACACAAGCCTGCGTCAGCTCTGAAGACTATACCACTCGTCTGGCCCTTCGCAGTATGGGGATTGGATATGGTGGGCCCCTTGAGGACAGGTCGAAGCAGTTTCACGCATGTACTGGTGGCAGTCGACAAGTTCACCAAGTGGATTGAGGC
The DNA here is from genome assembly GCF_018294505.1 of Triticum aestivum. NCBI lineage: Eukaryota > Viridiplantae > Streptophyta > Magnoliopsida > Poales > Poaceae > Triticum > Triticum aestivum. Next base: position 225,429,600 of record NC_057810.1, on the reverse strand, counting down.
TAAACCCATCAAGAACCTTGACACCGGTACTGCCGTCAGCTTCATCAGGGAACTGATATTCAGATATGGAGTCCCGCACAGCATCATCACTGATAATGGATCAAACTTAGATTCGGGGGAATTCAGAGCATTTTGCACATCTCAAGGCACACGAGTCGACTACGCTTCAGTCGCCCATCCACAGTCGAATGGACAAGCAGAGCGAGCCAATGGCTTGATCCTCAAGGGATTGAAACCCCGACTGATGCGTGATCTCAAGCATGCGGCTGGAGCATGGGTCGACGAACTTCCCTCGGTGCTTTGGGGTCTGCGGACCACACCTAATCGGTCGATCGGAAGAACTCCATTCTTCTTGGTCTATGGAGCTGAAGCAGTCTTGCCGAGTGATCTTCTCCACAATGCTCCTCGAGTTGAGCTCTACAACGAAGCTGAAGCGGAACAAGCGCGGCAAGACGCAGTCGACCTTTTAGAGGAAGAAAGAGAGATGGCTCTGATCCGATCGACCATCTACCAACAGGACTTGCGTTGCTTCCACGCTAGAAACGTGAAGAGTCGAGCCTTCCAGGAAGGGGATTTGGTTCTCCGAGTGGATCAGCAGAAACAACACAAGCTTGCTCCTTCTTGGGAAGGACCCTTCATTGTCACCAAGGTTCTCCACAACGGAGCGTACCGTCTCTACAACGTCAAGCACAATATCGACGAGCCCCGAGCTTGGAACGCGGAGCTACTCCGCCCATTTTACACTTAAGTCTTCACTCGGATGAGTTGTAATAAAAGTACTTCTGTAGTCCATGTTTTGCAAGATAATAGTGTCATAATTTCCCCAATGATTTTTTTCACTTTTATTTGTTCAGTAAAATTTCCCCCTCAGTGGGTGGCTTAGCTGCGAATCCGTTTCGCCTAAGTTTGTAAAAAAAATCCCTACCGAGTGGAGAGCATGCCTCCCACTCGGGGGCTTAGCTGCGAATCTGTTTCGCCTAAGTTTCAACAAAATCCCACCGAGTGGTGAGCCAGACTCCCACTCGGGGGGCTTAGCTGCAGTCCAAGTACTCGCCTAAGTTTCAATAAAATCCTACCGAGTGGTGAGCCAGACTCCCACTCGGAGGCTTAGCTGCAGTCTAAGTACTCGCCTAAGTACAAATTCAACGTGCGCTCCGCGAGGGGGACAGGGTGCAGGTCGACTGCGACCCTCTCCTCCGAGCTACGCCACAAGTACAACATGCGGTCACAAGGAGGACGAGGTGCAGGTCGACTGTGACCCTCTCCTCCGAGCTACGCCACAAGTACAACGTGCGGTCGCAAGGAGGACGAGGTGCAGGTCGACTGCGACCCTCTCCTCCAAGCTACGCCACAAGTACAACGTGCGGTCGCAAGGAGGACGAGGTGCAGGTCGACTGTGACCCTCTCCTCCGAGCTACGCCACAAGTACAATGTGCGGTTGCAAGGAGGATGAGGTGCAGGTCGACTGCGACCCTCTCCTCCGAGCTACGCCACAAGTACAAAGTTATAAAAATCCTACCGAGTGGAGAGCAGACCTCCCACTCGGGGGCTTAGCTGTAGCCCAGTGCTCCCCTAAGTTTTGAAAATCCTACCGAGTAGAGAGCAGACCTCCCACTCGGGGGCTTAGCTGCAGCCCAGTGCTCGTCTAAGTTTTGAAAATCCTACCGAGTGGAGAGCAGACCTCCCACTCGGAGGCTTAGCTGCAGCCCAGTGCTCGCCTAAGTTTTGAAAAATCCTACCGAGTGGAGAGCAGACCTCCCACTCGGGGGCTTAGCTGCAGCCCAGTGCTCGCCTAAGTTTTGAAAATCCTACTGAGTGAAGAGCAGACCTCCCACTCGGGGGCTTAGCTGCAGCCCAGCGCTCGCCTAAGTTTTGAAAATCCTACTGAGTGGAGAGCAAGCCTCTCACTCGGGGGCTTAGCTGCAGCCAGTGCCTGCCTAAGTAAATTGGGGAATAAGTCGATTGAAGTAAGCATCTCTCTTTAACCCGCAAAAGACATTTCAAACCAAATGCAAGCATATTCAAACATCGAATCCATGTTCGGATAAATACCTAACGGAACCGAAAGTGCTCAGGCGCTAAGCCTGTTAAGGTTTATCGGTTACAAAATCACTCGGCATACCGAGGCAAATTTAAAGTGTCGAGCTCAAGAAGTTTTTTACCCCTCCTGTGGAGGGCTGGAAGGTGCAACAAACTCATCAAGGTCGATTCCATCCACGATCCGAGTGGCAGCGGCGATGAAAGTCTCCATGAAAGACCAGAAATCATGCTTCTTGGTGTTAGCCACCCGAAGAGCCGCCAGCTTATCCTCTCGTGCATCCTTGCAATGAACTCGGGCCAGACACAAAGCGACATCTGCACCGCACCTGGCAGAAGACTTCTTCCACTCCTGCACTCAACCAGGGACTTTGTTTAGTCGAGTCATTAGAGACTCGAGGTCATTTTGGAGCGTCTCCCTGGGCCAGAGCATAGTGTCAATGCGGGAAGTGGCGACCTTCAGCCTTGCAAGATAGTCAATGACAGCAGCAACGCGAGACTCGAGCCAGAACACGTTCATGGCGACTTCATCATTCACCGGAGAGTTGATGGGGTCCAGGTTTGGTTCCAGTCGACCAGTCTCCTCTTTAAAGTTTTGGCAAAATTCTGCAAGTACAATCGTCGAGTCAAGGCAATGGTCGAATGGAAATATCATTGTAAAAACAATTGTTTGGTGCAAAGGATTACCTTCGAGCATGAGGAACAACTTCTTGGCCAGTCCGCCCAGATAAGCCTCCAGATCGTTCTTCTTCCCCGCCAACTCACTGACCTTGTCATTCAGAACAACTTTATCGCCTTTCAGTCGACTGACCTCCTTGTTGGCAATAGCGAGAGCAGCTTTCAGATTGGTGTTCTCTTCTTCATGATTAGTGACCGAAGCCAACTTCTCGTCTGCGAGTTTGGTCTTCTCTAAAGCTGTTTTCTGCATCTCAGCCAACTCAAGGTCTTTCTTCTTCTGGGCCTCCTTCACTTTGCCTGCAAAGTCGCAGCAAGGTCAGAATTTGAATCAAATAAGGGGCAAAGGCAGTTGTCGGAAGCCTCACCAAACATACCTTTAGCTTCTTCCTTCGCTTTCGCCAGATTCTCCTGGACCAGCTTCAGATCAAGCTCGAGCTGGATATGCTTGTTCTCCAGCTCGGTGTAATGAGCCGCAAGGTCACAGGATTTCTACGAAGAATCAATCGACAAATGTCAAAAACAATTCACTTTGGAGTGACTAAGGAAAAATCATACGTTTCTAAGACTACAGCCGAATACAAACATTCGACCGTAGTCTCGGGGACTACACCCAGTGGGTGCACTCAGCGTGCCCCCACTAGTTCTATCAAGGAAGAGTCGACCAGTCGACCAACAAAAAAAACAGGACGTATTCTTCAGACTATAGACGACTGCCAGCAGTCGACCACAGTCTCGGGGACTACACCCAATGGATGCACTCAGCGTGCCCCCACCGGTCTGAAAGTCCGTTCGACCTAATCGAATGAAGGAAAAAGTTTGAAACATAAAGACTATGGTCGACTGCCAGCAGTCCACCATAGCCTTGGAGACTACACCTAGTGGGTGCACTCAGCGTGCCCCCACTAGTTCGAAATTTCAATCAACACACCCAGTGGGTGTAGGACAATTACTAAGAATTTCAGAAAAGAAGAATCTTCAGACATCATATCCTAACAGAACAGGCGGTGACCGACTAACCCGAATGTTACTCTGGAGCGCGGAACTGGCGTCATAGGCTGCCTGGCTAGCCTCCCGGAAGGCCTTCACCTGCTCCATCATGACTCCCGCCTGGCGTATCGCTTCTTTTGCAGCACTGGCTTGGTCCTCTGGGACGTAGTGGGTCGAAAAGAGTGAAGGCTGGGCAGCACTCGACGATGCGGGATGAGCACTCGTCAACGGCACCGCGAAAGATACGGTGGGCCGAGTGGTGTTTTCTCCCTCCGCGACCAGTGTCTCAGGTGCTGACACGTCCTGAGTCACCCTGCCAGCAGACGCTTTCCTGCTCCTCCTTTGCTTCAGTGGTTCCTCATCATCGTCGTCGTCAGGAAGGGTGAAAACGACATTGGATGGAGCTACAGAAAAGAATCAGAATGAGAGACCAAGAGCCAATCGACTAAAAGACAGAATTGCGAGAGTCATACCAGGTTTTGAGGTAGCAGCATCTTCCATCTCATGATCGTCAGCCCTGGCCGAGGTATCAGAAGTAGCAGCACTGTAACCCCAAAAATCAGTCGGTTAACTCATGAGTCGACCAAAAATAAACTCATGTAGAGCAAGAAGACTCAAATAGCATTTTTACCCTGATATGGTGGGAATCGACACCTTCATCTTCGGCAAGACCTTCGCCGGTTTCGACGGTGCCGTTTGAGATTGCTTCGGAGCTTTCTCAGTCGGCGCCGGAGAAGTGGTCCGAGGGCGCTTGGTCGACTGCGCGACAGTCGCGACCCCCTTGCCACGTTCAGTCGCAGGGTCATGAATGAGCTTCGATCGTCTTTTCGTGTGAGGCGGTGCAACTTCCTCCTCCTCCTCCTCCTCTTCTTCCTCCCCATCAGAGTCGTCATCATCATCATCAGCAGCAGCGTCCGAGTCCCACTCCTCCTGGCTTTCGCCCCCACTTGCTTCCTCCTCTTCAGTCGGCGTCTGTGCTCCATTGGGCATCGAGTATAGTTCGGTGAAGGCCTGACAGACAGCAAGATAAACATCAATCGACCAATTTGCAGCGAAAGCAGAATAAGTATGGCAAGATTACAATTGGAAATAAAGTGGGCATACCTTGTCTGGAGTGCTAGAATGGTCGAGTGGCGGAATCCTCCTGGCTCCTCGAGGGTTGTCTTCGTTCCCAGTGACCGCGGCCATCCACCTCTCCAGTGTGGCATCGTCGGCTGCTTCTGGATGGACCCGAGTCTCATCCTCGGTTCCACAGTACAACCACATGCAATGGCCTCGGTACCGAAGAGGCTGGATGCGTCGCCTAAGAAAGACCTCCAGAAGGTCTATACCCATCACTCCTTCCCGAACTAACTGGACTACGCGCTCCATCAAAATCTTCACTTGGGCCTTCTCCTCAGGGAGCACCTTCAGAGAAGAGGGCTTCTGCGCTCGGTCCATAGAGAATGGAGGGAGACCACTCGACTGCCCCGGCGTCGACTCGTTTTGGCAGTAGAACCAAGTCGACTGCCATCCTCTGACCGACTCAGGAAGGGTCATGGCCGGAAAGGTGCTCTTGTTCCTCATCTGAATCCCCAGACCTCCACACATCTGAATAACCTTGGTCTTATCGTCATCTGGACTCGCCTTTTTCATGGTCTGAGAACGACAAGTGAATATATGCTTGAACAGACCCCAATGCGGTCGGCAGCCCAGGAAGTTCTCACACATGGACACGAAGGCAGCAAGGTAGGCGATGGAATTCGGATTGAAGTGGTGGAGTTGCGCCCCAAAGAAATTCAAGAAACCATGGAAGAAAACACTTGGAGGCAGAGAGAACCCACGGTCGACGTGGGTAGCCAGAAGAACACACTCACCCTCTTCCGGCTATGGTTGCCACTCGTTCCCCGGGAGCCTCGCTGCTCCGTGGGGGATCAAACCATCGTTGGCCATATCAGTGAGATCCTTCTCGGTGATGGTCGACCGGATCCAATCCCCTTGGACCCAGCCTTGCGGCAGGCGGGACCTGGACGAGGATCCTCCCCGACTAGTCGCTCTCCCTTTCGCCTTCCCCGTCGCCGTCGCCTTCTTCGCGCGCTCCAGAGCCGTCGTCTTCTCCTTCACCATTGTTGTCGTCGAGGCGCACGAGGAGTGGTTGGGCAGAGGCGAGAGCAGGCGATGCGGGCGGAGGTGGAGAGGGCATAAGGGGGGATTGGAGAAGTACTGTTCAAAAACCCTCGCCGGACACATTTTATAGAGCCGCTTCCGAGTGGATGACAAGTGGGCCCAGACAATCCAATCACATCCCGAAAAAGTCGCGCGTACGCGATACGTGGCGAAAAAGACAGCGCGGGAATCGAGGCGTCTATGCCCTATCCCATCCGAGCGCCGCGGTCCGCCCCGCTTCGCGTGCTTCCCAAAATTTGGATCCCACAAAATCCGCTAACAGCAGATTGATCTGTCAGACGAGAGATTTCCTGCGATCCGTCGCTCGGAAAATACTAAGTTCAAAAGTTCACTCGACGAGAGAAAAGAATGGATCAAGGCGACTGAAGAAAAGTTGCTGTTATCAACGAAGAGATTATTGGTCCGAGACGATACATATCCAAAACGCAAAAGCAGGTCGGAAATAATATCAACTCCTTCCTCACTCAAACCTTGATCCATTCGGGGGCTAATGATGAAGTCATGTACCTAGGGTAGGGTCATAGACCTGATCTAAGTACCCTACCCAAGGACACCCTTAGAAGAAACTGCCTTCCAGTCGACCAAGAGGGACTTCACTCGACGGACTCGAAGGACGCGACCATGAAGACTCACTCGACCACCAGTAGATCAAGAGCCACTCTGCATCCAAATGGTCTGTAATTAAGTAGTCTTTATGGCATTTAGGACACTTTATGTAAGGCGTTACCAGTAACGCCTAGACTTAATGTACTTTAAACCCTGCATTACTGAGGGCCGGAGGGGTCTGGCAAACACTATATAAGCCACACCCCTCCTCAGTGTAAAGGGTTCGCACCCCTGTAATCCATACACACATAATCCAGTCGACCGCCTCCGGGCTCCGAGACGTAGGGCTGTTACTTCCTCTGAGAAGGGCCTGAACTCGTACATCCTTGTGTTCACAACTGCTCCATAGCTAGGATCTTGCCTCTCCATACCTACCCCCCATTCTACTGTCAGACTTAGAACCACGACAACGGAGCCGGCATTGTCCTCCGCCTCATCGTCGGTCTCACAAAACAGTGCCTCACCGGCCTCATCGCCCTCTTTGTAGGCAACCGCAAGCTCCGCTAGCCGCATGCGATACCGCCAGCGCACGAGGTGGATCTCACGAGCGGAGCGGTATGACTCGAGCAGCGCCTCCTGCTCCGCCCGCTCCGCGGCGATCTGCTCCTCTGCCTGCAGGTACTCTTGGAGGACATGGTGGTTGTAGGCGGCGTCGTCCTGCGCCTGCCGGAACTACTCCTCATGCTTCTGCCTCCCCATGTCCTTGTATTAGGCACAGTCCTCGCCGATGGTCATGGTGCAATGCACCAACGAGGATGGCGTGGAGGAGGGGGTTGGCGCCGGATCATCGACTACCACGTTCTCCATTGGGACGTCATCGTCCTCCAGCTGCCAGCCGGCCAGCCAGTCAGCAGCATTGGTTTCCATCTCCTTCTTGTCCGTCGTTCGCCTGTCCCGAAGAGCGCTGGAGCGCGAGGAAGCCATGGTGGGAGTGGGGTGCACAGGAGAAAGGGAACGGAGCTGGATGACTGCGGCTATGGCCGGCGCAACAGTTTACATAGCAATTGTGGGTGGTGAAGGGACAGATGGGTGGCGTTGGAGTAGCCGCCTTGGCAACCGTGTACCATTAATGTGGGCGGCAGAAGGATGGTCGGACGTCACTTTTGTCATTTGAACATGGAGCAATCGCCTGCACCAGGAAGTGGCGCGGGCGATGCTGACCGTTTCAGGAGGAAAGCGCGCACGAGTGTGGGAGGCGGTCTTGGTGGGCCAGGGCGGTCAGACTCGTGCTTGGCAGCGGGTCGGTCCAGCAGCCAGACATTCTGGCTCACCAGCGAGCTCGCCGAGCTAAGCGACGACAATTAGACGATGGACGTGGCTTCCGACTAGGAGCCGGCGCCACCGCCCAAGCCGGTTCATACTGTGTTCACCATAGAGCAGGTGCGGCTGCACTTCGACGCCCTAATGGCGGAAGAGCTACCAGTGTAGGAGGACATGTGCTGCAACCTCCGTATCCTCAACGAGCACCGGCTCATGGAAGGACGAATCGCCGGCGAACAAGCAAACGACAATGTCGTCGCGGACATGTGGCCCTATGTTCATGGCTTCCTGAATGAGCAGCGAGCGATGTATCAGACCATCTGTAGGGCCCGCGAGGCCCTCTCCATCGTTGTTCAAGTTGATGCGCTCGTCGTGGCGCCGCCGTCTCGCGTTGTCAACATGGTCAACAAACATGAGGAATCAGGAGGTGACTTTACTTGGAGAAGATGACAGTAGGGACACACCAGGGCCATAGTCGCACGTACGCAAGTGCCTCCTTATTATATACAACTATAATTTTTTTGCTTCCTCCTGGCTTCCTGATGGCATTGTCCCACACCATTGTCAACATATATAGTCAATTGCTACCTCTTGAGCACTGCGTTGGTTTTCCCTTGAAGAGGAAAGGGTGATGCATCAAAGTAGCGTAAGTATTTCCCTCAAGTTTTGAGAACCAAGGTATCAATCCAGTAGGAGGCTACACGCAAGTCCCTCGTACCTACACAAAAAACAAGAACCTCGCAACCAACGCGATAAAGGGGTTGTCAATCCCTTCATGGCCACTTACAAAAGTGAGATCTGATAGAGATAATAATAAGATAAATATTTTTGGTATTTTTATGATATAGATTGGAAGATTGCAAATAAAGTAGATCAGAAACTTATATGATGGAAAATAGACCCGGGGGCCATAGATTTCACTAGTGGATTCTCTCAAGATAGCATAAGTATTACGGTGGGTGAACAAATTACTGTCAAGCAATTGATAGAAAAGTGCATAGTTATGATAATATCTAGGCATGATCATGTATATAGGCATCTCGTCCGCGACAAGTAGACCGACTCCTGCCTGCATCTACTACTATTACTCCACACATCGACCGCTATCCAGCATGCATCTAGAATATTAAGTTCATAAGAACAGAGTAACGCATTAGGCATGACATGATGTAGGGGATAAACTCAAGCAATATGATATAAACCGCCTCTTTTTATCCTCGATGGCAACAGTACAATACATGCCTTGCTGCCCCTGCTGTCACTGGGAAAGGACACCGCAAGATTGAACCCAAAGCTAAGCAATTCTCCCATTGCAAGAACGATCAATCTAGTAGGCCAAACGAAATTGATAATTCGAAGAGACTTGCAAAGATAACAAATCATACATAAAAGAATTCAGATGAGATTCAAATATTTATCATAGATAAACTTGATCATAAACCCACGATTCATCGGATCTCGACAAACACACCGCAAAAAGAGTTACATAGAATAGATCTCCAAGAAGATCAAGGAGAACTTTGTATTGAGATTCAAAGAGAGATAAGAAGCCAGCTAGCTAATAAGTATGGACCCGAGGGTCTGAGATAAACTACTCACAACTCATCAGAGAGGCTATGGTGTTGATGTAGAAGCCCTCCATGATCGATTCCCCCTCCGGCGGAGCGCCGGAAAAGGCTCCAAGATGGGATCTCATGGGTACAGACGGTTGCGACGGTGGAAATAGGGTTTCGTGGTGCCCCTGGATGTTTTCAGGGTATGTTGATATATATAGACGAAGGAAGTCGGTCAGGGGAGCCACAAGGGGCCCACGAGGGTGGGGGGCACGCCCACCCCCTAGGGCGCGCCTTGCTGCCTCGTGGGCGCCTCGTTTGCTTCTTGATGTCCACTCCAAGTCTCCTGGATTGCGTTTGTTCCAAAAATAACTCTGCCGAAGGTTTCATTCCGTTTGGACTCCGTTTGATATTCCTTTTCTGTGAAACACTAAAATAGGCAAAAAACAGCAATTTGGGTTGGGCCTCCGGTTAATAGGTTAGTCCCAAAAATGATATAAAAGTTTATAGTAAAGCCCATAAACATCCAAAACGATTAATATAATAGCATGGAACAATCAAAAATTATAGATACGTTGGAGACGTATCAAGCATCCCCAAGCTTAATCCCTGCTCGTCCTCAAGTAGGTAAATGATAAAAACAAAATTTTTGATGTGGAATGCTACCTAGCATATTTCTTAATGTAATTTTCTTTATTGTGGCATGAATGTTCAGATCCAAATGATTCGAGATAAAAGTTCATATTAACATAAAAATAGTAATACTTCAAGTATACTAACAAGTAGTCATGTCTTATCAAAATAACATAGCCAAAGAAAGCTTATCCCTACAAAATCATATAGTTAGGATATGCTTCATTTTCGTCACACAAAATACTCCCATCATGCACAACCCCGGTTTCAGCCAAGCAATTGGTTCATACTTTTTAACGCGCTTCAGCTTTTTTAACTCTCACGCAATACATGAGCGTAAGCCATCGACATAGCACTATATGTGGAACAGGATGGTGGTTGTGGAGAAGACAAAAAGGGAGAAGATAGTCTCACATCAACTAGGCGTATCAACGGGCTATGGAGATGCCCATTAATAGATATCAATGTGAGTGAGTAGGGATTGCCATGCAACGGATGCACTAGAGCTATAAATGTATGAAAGCTCAACAAAAGAAACTAAGTGTGTGTGCATCCAACTCGCTTGCTCACGAAGACCTAGGGCATTTTGAGGAAGCCCATCATTGGAATATAAAAGCCAAGTTCTATAATGAAAAATTACCACTAGTATATGAAAGTGACAACATAGGAGACTCTCTATCATGAAGATCATGGTGCTACTTTGAAGCACAAGTATGGAAAAAGGATAGTAACGTTGTCCCTTCTCTCTTTTTCTCTCATTTTTTTTATTTTTTGTTTTTTGTTTTGGTGGGCTTCTTTGGCCTCTTTTTTTATTGGGATTCTTTGGCCTCTTTTCATAACGTCCGGAGTCTCATCCGAGTTCTGGGGGAATCATAGTCTCCATCATCCTTTCCTCACTTGGGACAATGCTCTAATAATGAAGATCATCACACTTTTATTGATTTACAACTCAAGAATTACAACTCAATACTTAGAATAAAATATGACTCTATATGAATGCCTCCGGCGGTGTACCGGGATATGCAATGAATCAAGAGTGACATGTATGAAAGAATTATGAAGGTGGCCTTGCCACAAATACGATGTCCACTACATGATCATGCAAAAGCAATATGACAATGATGGAGAGTGTCATAAAAAACAGAACGACGGAAAGTTGCATGGCAATATATCTCGGAATGGCTATGGAAATGCCATAATAGGTAGGTATGGTGGCTGTTCTGAGGAAGGTAAATGGTGGGTGTATGATACCGGCGAAAGTTGCGCGGCACAAGAGAGGCTAGCAATGGTGGAAGGGTGAGAGTGCGTATAATCCATGGACTCACATTAGTCATAAAGAACTCATATACTTATTGCAAAAGTTCATTAGCCCTCGAAGAAAAGTACTACTACGCATGCTCCTAGGGGAAGAGTTGGTAGGAGTTAACCATGGCGCGATCCTGACCTCCACACATAAGGAAGACAATCAAAGAGCACCCCATGCTACAAATTTGTTACACAACTTTTACCATACGTGCATGCTACGTGACTTGCCAACTTTAACACAAGTATTTCTCTATTTCATAATTACCCAACTAGCATGACTCTAACATTACCACCTTTATATCTCAAAATAATTATCAAGTATCAAATTTCTAATAGTGTTTCATGCACTCTATATGATAGTTTTTATTATACCCAACTTGGATGCCCATCATATTAGGACCAATTTTATAACCAAGGCAAATACCATGCTGTTATAAAAGACTCTCAAAATAATATAAGTGAAGCATGAGAGATCAATAGTTTCTACAAAATAAAACCACCGTCGTGCTCTAAAAAGATATAAGTGAAGCACTAGAGCAAAATTATCTAGCTCAAAAGATATAAGTGAAGCACATAGAGTATTCTAATAAATTCTGAATCATGCGTGTCTCTCCCAAAAGGTGTGTACAGCAAGGATGATTGTGGTAAACTAAAAAGCAAAGACTCATATCATACAAGACGCTCCAAGCAAAACACATATCATGTGGTGAATGAAAATATAGCTCCAAGTAAAGTTACCGATAGACGAAGACGAAAGAGGGGTTGCCTTCCGGGGCATCCCCAAGCTTAGGATTTTGGTTGTCCTTGAATTTACCTTGGGGTGCCTTGGGCATCCCCAAGCTTAGGCTCTTGCCACTTATTATTCCATAATCCATCAAATCTTTACCCAAAACTTGAAAACTTCACAACACAAAACTCAACAGTAAATCTCATGAGCTCCGTTAGTGCAAGAAAGCAAACCACCACTTTAAGGTACTGTAATGAAATAATTATTTATTTATATTGGTGTTAAACCTACTGTATTCCAACTTCTCTATGGTTCATACCCCCCAATACTAGCCATAGATTCATCAAAATAAGCAAACAACACACGAAAAACAGAATCTTTCAAAAACAGAACAGTCTGTAGCAATCTGTAACTTTCGAATACTGATGGACCTCTAAAAATATTACCAAAAAAGTAAGTCCAAGGCAATTTGTATATTAATCTTCTGCAAAAAGAATCAACTAAAAATCACTTTTCTGTGATTTACTAAAATTATTCTTGTGCACGCAAAAGTTTCTGTTTTTCAGCAAGATCAAATTAACTTTCACCGTAGGTTATCCTATAGGTTCTACTTGGCACATACACTAATTAAAACATAAAACCACATCTAAACAGAGGCTAGATGAATTATTTAATACTAAACAGGAGCAAAAAGAAAGGAACAATAATAAAATTGGGTTGCCTCCCAACAAGCGCTATCGTTTAACGCCCCTAGCTACGCGCCCCTAGCTACGCATAATAGCGAGAATAGATCTAAGTATTGCCATCTTTGGTATTCAATTCATAAGTGGCTCTCATGATAGATTCATAAGGTAATTTGATTTTCTTCCTAGGAAAGTGTTCCATGCCTTTCCTTAACGGAAATTGGAATCTAATATTTCCTTCCTTCATATCAATAATTGCACCAATTGTTCTAAGGAAAGGTCTACCAAGAGTAATAGGACATGAAAGATTGCAATCTATATCAAGAACAATAAAATCTACGGGAACATAATTCCTATTTGCAACAATAAGAACATCATTAATTCTTCCCATAGGTTTCTTAATAGTGGAATCTGCAAGGTGCAAGTCTAGAGAGCAATCATCAAATTCATGGAAACCTAATACATCACACAAAGTTTTTGGAATCGTGGAAATACTAGCACCCAAGTCACACAAAGCATAGCATTCATGATATTTCATTTTAATTTTAATAGTAGGTTCCCACTCATCATAAAGTTTTCTAGGGATAGAAACTTCTAATTCAAGTTTTTCTTCATAAGATTGCATTAAAGCATCAATGATATGTTTGGTAAAAGCTTTATTTTGACTATAAGCATGAGGATAATTAAACACGGATTGCAACAAGGAAATACAATCTATTAAAGAACAATTATCATAATTAAATTCCTTGAGATCCAAAATAGTGGGTTCATTGCTATATAAAGTTTTGACCTCTCCAATCCCACTTTTGCCAATTTTTGCATCAAGATCTAAAAACTCCGAATCATTGGGACGCCTTCTAACTAAAGTTGACTCATCTCCAGTCCCATCATTACCAAGATTCATATTGCAAAACAAAGATTTAATAGGGGACACATCAATCACTTTTAGATCTTCATCATTATTTCCTTTTCAATCGCGTATCATTAATGTGGGCGGCAGAAGGATGGTCAAACGTCACTTGTGTCATTTGAACATTGAGCAATCGCCTGCACCGGGAAGCGGCGCGGGTGGCGCTGACCATTTCAGGAGGAAAGCGCGCGCGAGCGTGGGAGGTGGTCTTGGTGGGCCAGGGCGGTCAGACTCGTGCTTGGCAGCGGGTCAGTCTAGCAGCCAGACATTTTGGCTCACCAGCGAGCCCGCCGAGCTAAGCGACGACAATCAGATGATGGACGGGTCTTCCGACTAGGAGCCGGCGCCACTGCCCAAGCCGGTTCATGCCCTGTTCACCATAGAGCAGGTGCGGCTGCACTTCGACGCCCTAATGGCGGAATAGCTACTAGTGTAGGAGGACTTGTGCTGCAACCTCCGTCTCCTCAACAAGCACCGGCTCATGGAAGGACGAATCGCCGACGAACAAGCAAACGACAATGTCATCGTGGACATGTGGCCCTATAATCTTGGCTTCCTGAATGAGCAATGAGCGATGTATCAGACCATCTGTAGGGCCCGCGAGGCCCTCTCCATCGTTGTTCAAGTTGTTGTGCTCGTTGTGGCGTCGCCGTCTCGCGTTGTCAACATGGTCAACGAACATGAGGAATCAGGAGATGACTTTACTTGGAGAGGATGATAGTAGGGACACACCAGGGCCATAGCCACACATACACAAGTGCCTCCATATTATATACAACTATAGTATTTTTTTTCTTCCTCCTGGATTCCTGCAACATGGTCCCACACCCAACCTGTATAGTCAACTGCTACCTGTTGAGCACTGCATTGGTTTTCCCTTGAAGAGGAAAGGGTGATGCAGCAAAGTAGCGTAAGTATTTCCCTTAGTTTTTGAGAACCAAGGTATCAATCCAGTAGGAGGCTAGATGCAAGTCCCTCGTACCTACACAAAAAAACTAGAACCTTGCAACCAACGCGATAAAGGGGTTGTCATTCCCTTCACGGCCACTTGCAAAAGTGAGATCTGATAGAGATAATAAAGTAGATTGCAAAATAAAGTAGATCAGAAACTTATATGATGGAAAATAGACCCGGGGGCCATAGGTTTCACTAGTGGCTTCTCTCAAGATAGCATAAGTATTATGGTGGATGAACAAATTACTGTCGAGCAATTGATAGAAAAGTGCATAGTTATGAGAATATCTAGGTATGATCATTTATATAGGCATCATGTCCGCGACAAGTAGACCGACTCCTGCCTGCATCTACTACTATTACTCCACACATCGACTGCTATCCAGCATGCATCTAGAGTATTAAGTTCATAAGAATAGAGTAACACATTAGGCATGACATGATGTAGAGGGATAAACTCAAGCAATATGATATAACCCCCATTGAGGGAGTCCTGGACTAGGGGGTGTCCGGATAGCCGGACTATCGTCATCCGCCGGACTCCAAGACTACGAAGATACAAGATTGAAGACTCCGTCCCGTGTCCGGATGGGACTTTCCTTGGCGTGGAAGGCAAGCTTGGCGATACGGATATGTAGATCTCCTACCATTGTAACCGACTTTGTGTAACCCTAGCCTCCTCCGGTGTCTATATAAACCGGAGGGCTTTAGTCCGTAGGACACAACATACATTACAACAATCATACCATAGGCTGCTTTAGGGTTTAGCCTCCTTGATCTCGTGGTAGATCCACTCTTGTACTACCCATATCATCAATATTAATCAAGCAGGACGTAGGGTTTTACCTCCATCAAGAGGGCCCGAACCTGGGTAAAAACATCGTGTCCCTCGTCTCCTATTACCATCCGCCTAGACGCATAGTTCGGGACCCCCTACCCGAGATCCGCCGGTTTTGACACCGACATTGGTGCTTTCATTGAGAGTTCCTCTGTGCCGTCACCGATAGGCCCGATGGCGTCTTCAACCAACAACGCTATCCAGGGTGAGACTTTTCTCCCCGGACAGATCTTCGTATTTGGCGGCTTCGCACTGCGGGCTAATTCGCTTGGCCATCTGGAGCAGATCGAAAGCTACGCCCCTGGCCGTCAGGTTAGATTCGGAAGCCTAAACTTCACGACCGATGTCCGCGGAGACTTGATCTTCGACGGACTCGAGCCGCAGCCGAGCGCGCCGCACTGTGACGATGGGCATGATCTAACTCTGCCACCGAACGGTACCTTGGTGGCCGCGCACGAATCCGCTTCGGCCATTAATCCGGAGCCGATCGCCTAGATCAAGGATCGGTGGATAGACGCCACCTTGGGGGCTGCAACTTCCACGGCGATAGAGCTGAACATCGATCTTGTCC
The DNA here is from genome assembly GCF_018294505.1 of Triticum aestivum. Lineage (NCBI taxonomy): Eukaryota > Viridiplantae > Streptophyta > Magnoliopsida > Poales > Poaceae > Triticum > Triticum aestivum. Next base: position 225,413,692 of record NC_057810.1, on the reverse strand, counting down.
CCCGCGAAACTCGTGATTCCGAGGTGCCGGACTCCTTGCCGGACTCCGAACCTCCCGCGCCCCTACCAATCGATTCGGATTGGGCGCCGGTTATGGAACTCACCGCCGCGGACATCTTCCAACACTCGCCCTTTGGCGACATCCTAAATTCGCTAAAGTATCTCTCGTTATCGGGAGAGTCCTGGCCGGACTATGGCCAGGATGGTTGGGGTACGAACGACGAAGAAATTCAGAGCCCACCCACCACCCACTTTGTAGCCACTGTCGACGATCTATCCGACATGCTAGACTACGACTCCGACGACATCGACGGACTAGACGACGATGCCGGAGACGAACAAGAAACAGAACCTATAAGGCATGGAGGGACCACCCCGTCACATGACATATACATGGTGGATACCCCAAAAGAGAGCGATAACGAGGAGCAACGGGCCGCGGCAGAAGATAACCCCGCCGATAAACAACCAAAACGGCGGCGCAAACGCCGCCCTAAGTCCCGCCTCGACAACAACAACGCTCCTAAGGAGCCCATAATACAGCAGGGCTCACAAGTGGACGACGAATATGCACATAAGCAACCGTCCGAACATGACGAGTCAGATAATCAGTCCAGGCCCGGCGAAAACAACAGTCCGGACGATCTCATGCCAGACACACCGCCGAAGAGCAAAAACCTTCGGAAAAGACTCGTCAACACTGCAAGAAGCCTGAAGAAGGAAAAGCGGAAGCTCAAAACAGCGGAAGACACACTAAGAATGAGATGGAGCAAAGTACTCAAGACCACGGACAAATACGGCAATGGTCACCAATCAAAGAGCTACCCGAAGCGCAAGCTGCTACCAGAATTCGACGAAGAGGCCATAGAGCCTCTACCGTCAAGAAATAAAAAGGTTGCCTGGTTGGATAGACGGCCAGATGACAGGCCAAATTCTGAAAGCGGCGCTGCACATAATGAACCTGGAAAGACAGATGGCCCACCCTGGTCCATCTACGGGCCAAAGAAGAAGGCCCCAGGAAGCAAGGAAACACGTCAAGTGTCCGAAGATAGTGGCACACCCAAATACAAGGGTGCCGCACACCCACTATGTTTCACCGATGAGGTGCTGGATCATGAATTCCCAGCAGGATTCAAACCCATAAACATAGAGGCCTACGATGGAACAACAGACCCTGGAGTCTGGATAGAATATTACATACTACATATACACATGGCCAGAGGAGATGATCTCCACGCCATAAAATACCTACCCCTCAAGCTCAAAGGGCCAGCCCGTCATTGGCTTAAAAGCCTACCAGAAAACACTGTGGGAAGTTGGGAAGAGCTCGAGGAAGCGTTTAGAGCAAATTTTCAAGGGACCTATGTCCACCCTCCGGATGCAGCTGATTTAAGTCATATAACTCAACAGCCCGGAGAGTCAGTGCACAAATTCTAGAACAGGTTCCTCACCAAAAAGAACCAAATAGTCGACTGTCCGGACGCCGAAGCCTTAGCAGCTTTTAAACACAATGTCCGAGACGAACGGCTTGCCAGACACCTCGGCCAAGAAAAACCGAGGACAATGCCCGCGCTAACAAGCCTCATGACCCGCTTCTGTGCGGGAGAGGATAGCTGGCTAGCAAGATGCAGCACCAGCGACCCAAGTACATCCGAGATAAGAGATGGAAACGGAAAATCGCGGCGCAGAAAAGAGCAGCGCCGGAATAAAGAGAAAAGCCAAAAGAGCACGGCAGTCAATGCTGGATTCAAAAGCTCGCGGCCAAACAACAAAACATCGCCTCCTAAGGATGACGGCGATGAGCTGTCCAACTTAAACAAGATTTTGGGTCGGATATGTCAAATCCACAGCACCCCCGGAAGGCCTGCAAACCACACCCATCGGGATTGTTGGGTTTTTAAACAGTCCGGCCGACTAAACGCCGAACACAAGGGGCTCGACGCGTCAAGCGAAGATGATAAACCCCACCAGCAGAGCACCGGAAAACAAAAGACTTTCCCACAAGGGGTCAAAGAAGTAAATTCACTTCATATGATAATACGGAAAAATAGTGCGGCACTTTCTAAAAAGAGATTCGCGCGGTCCAACCCAGCAGACCATAGAGATTGGATATCAAAACCAATCACTTTCGACCACCTGGACTATTCCAGAAGCGTTCGAAACGCGGGACGGACTCCCCTGATACTGAATCCCATGATAGACGGACTACAATTTACTAAAGTCCTCATGGACGGAGGCAGCGACTTAAACCTGCTGTATTCAAACACAATCCGTAGGATGGGGATAGACCCTACCAAAATTCGACACAGCCGCACTTCCTTCAAAGGAGTGACGCCAGGCCCTTACGCTAAGTGCACAGGCTCCATATTACTAGAAGGCGTGTTCGGATCACCGAACAATGCTCGGCACGAAAAGCTAATTTTTCACATCGTCCCGTTTAAAAGTGGATATCAAGCACTATTGGGACGAAAGGCTTTTGTCCGTTTCAACGCCATACCACATTACGCGTCTCTTACACTCAAGATGCCCGGTCCGCGTGGCATCATTTCAGTGCGAGGGTCACTCAAAGACCCCGGACTCGGATAGACGAGTCCGGCTTCAGCAGGCTAGGGGTTCCCTAGCCGCACACCTCTTCACAGGGGGCTGCGCGCACAAACAACCGCGGGTTCATACAAACCCCGCTTTACTTATTTATTTTTTTTCTTTCACACATAACTTTCTTCGCACGAATTGTTTTCAAGCTAAGCGTTCCTCTCTTTTTACAGATGAACGACGTGCGTACCCGTCCAGGATAACGGCACAACGGAGACACAGGCGCAGATGTGTAGCAGGGACCCGTTGCGAGGATTCTTTTCAGATTAAGACCCTGCGTAAACCTTTTTTACTGTCTCTTGTTGCCATTCTCCCTTGGTTCCTTCCCATAACCAAAGCGGAGCCTGACGTTTTGGCATCGGCCGCGTCAGAAGACCATGCCCGTACCTGGACACTAGGGGCTTAGGGCATTGTTCTGCCCATTACTATAAAGACCGAACACCTTAGGGAGTGTTCGGCGTCTCGAGTTAGGCCTTATATGCATCAGCTCCGAATCATGTCTTTGGTCAAATGTTGGGTTTGCCCGGCTCCTGTGTTTTGCTGCCTTACGTTCCATATCATCAGCTAACGCGGCACCAGGAGAAGTACTGCGATTGTGCCCCGGTTCGGCTGGGCGAGCACCTCAGTAGAGAAAGCCGAAAACTGACTGTCATGATATAGCGAGAGACTGGTCAACCACTTGATCGACCACCGGAATGTTTAGAATTCCCCGCTTTGACGAAGGACCGTTTCCCGGTCAGGCACACACGCGCCCCGAATTCGGAGAAGTGCGGTGCCCCAAGGGGCTATATCGTAGCCCCACCCTCGAGCTCCACTGGCTAAGTGAAAGTGATAAAGCATTATAGTCCGGATTGCCTCGTTTGCTACGCTACCACCTCCTTAACAGGACCGAGCCGTCGGATTAAAGTGTGAAAATGCGCTATTTTTGCGAAGACCCCCGCACCTTGTGCGTGGGGGCTGAAGCCGAAGACTGCAATCTTTCAGGTTATACAAATGTATACGTAAACGGCCGCATAGGAGAAGTTTTACTACTTGGGACGCACAAGTATAAAAAGCAGTCATAGCATAATCCTCGTTTTACAAGCTAAAAACGTTCATTTGAATGTGACATTTTTCGAGCACTGCGACTCTATTACACGAGTGCCACGCATAACTTCCCCGAAATAGTGCTCGGCGGGGAGCCGGTTTTCATCCGAGCCCTGGGCGGCAACAGCGGTGGCATCCATCTCCGTCCAATGCGCCTTCATGCGGGCAAGAGCCATCCGCGCACCCTCGATGCAGGCCGACCGCTTCATCTCCTTGATATGCGGCACCGCTCCAAGGAATTGCTGCAGTAAGCCGAAGTAGCTCGTCGCCTTGGCCCTCTCCGGCCAGACATGAGCCACGATGTCAGTCATGGCAAGTCCGGACAACCTATTTAGCTCGGCCCATTCGGCCAACTGGTCGGTCAACGGAAGTGAGCGATCCGGACTATGGAATTGAGACCAAAATAACTCTTCCGTCTCGTGATCCTTCTGGCTCCGGAAGTACTTAACGGCATCAGCCGCACTTACCGCTAAGTCCATATACGGATCCTCCGGACTCCACAGCCGATCAAATTGAGCATACTTTTGATCCATAAACCGGCGACGCAGCAGATAAGGCCTGCCAGCCACGATATCTCTGGCCTGGCGCAGCTCCTCCTTCATGGCCCGCATTGCAGATCGGGCATCCTTGGCCTCGGCGGTGGCCTTCTTCAGGTCTTCTCGCTCCGATAAACGCTCCTTTTCAAGAGCCTCATTGCGGTCGGCGGCATCTTTCACTTTCACAGCCAACTCGTCCACCTCTTTCCTGCTTAGGCAGTGTGCAACCTTTTTGGCTTTCAACTCCTCGGCCGCCCTCGAGGCAGCCGCGTCACTCCTTCGGGCTTGCTCCTTAGCTTGGGCAAGTTCGGCCCGAAGGCTCTCCACAGCAGCAGCACCGTCTGTACAATAGCATATAATTTATCAAGAGGAGGGCTTTGACCTCCTTAATAAAGCAACTGTGGAGAACTCATTTACCTTGCGACTCATCAAGTCGCCGGTTGACAAGTGCGATGTCCGCATCTGCCACGTCAAGTTGCCGCATTAACTCGGCAACTCCACTAGTCCGGTTAGCCCTCGGACTATCCGCCACCTGCATAGAAATGACGACATTCATTACTTGCGATTTTGATCCTCGGCACGCTGTCGTTTTCGACAACCTACCGAGTCTCAAGGGCTACTATCTATACAGGGCGCACTTTTATGTGCAAAACTGTCCAAAAAAGGTGTGTCATTCGCGTGTACCTCAAATCCTGCCAACAAACTTGTAGCGGCATTACGCAATCCGCTCTCGGCGGACGAAATACTTCCAATCACCATACGCATCAAAGCACGGTGATCTTCTGAGATGGACGCCCTCTCAAGCAGATTATTCAGTTCTCCCGGCCGGATACTAGTGGGCGCCGAACTCTCTGGCCCCTCCGGACTCGGGGATACCCTCCGTGACGATACTTCAGGCTCATCTGCCCTACCTAACGGCGCAGCAGACGGAGGCGTTTCGCTCTCCATCATCTCCGGAAGAAGGTCCCCCGAAGACGAACTCATTGTTGGAAATATGCCCTAGAGGCAATAATAAAAACCATTATTATTATATTTCCTTGTTCATGATAATTGTCTTTATTCATGCTATAATTGTGTTATCCGGAAATCATAATGCATGTGTGAATAACAGACACCAACATGTCCCTAGTGAGCCTCTAGTTGACTAGCTCGTTGATCAACAGATAGTCATGGTTTCCTGACTATGGACACTGGATGTCATTGATAACGAGATCACATCATTGGGAGAATGATGTGATGGACAAGACCCAATCCTAAACATAGCACAAGATCGTATAGTTCGTTTGCTAGAGTTTTGCAATGTCAAAGTATCTTTTCCTTAGACCATGAGATCGTGTAACTCCCGGATACCGTAGGAGTGCTTTGGGTATGCCAAACGTCACAACGTAACTGGGTGACTATAAAGGTAGACTACGGGTATCTCCAAAAGTGTCTGTTGGGTGACATGGATCAAGACTGGGATTTGTCACTCCGTATGACGGAGAGGTATCACTGGGCCCACTCGGTAATGCATCATCATAATGAGCTCAGAGTGACCAAGTGTCTGGTCACGGGATCATGCATTACGGTACGAGTAAAGTGACTTGCCGGTAACGAGATTGAACGAGGTATTGGGATACCGACGATCGAATCTCGGGCAAGTAACATATCGATGGACAAAGGGAATAGTGTACGGGGTTGATTGAATCCTCGACATCGTGGTTCATCCGATGAGATCATCGTGGAGCATGTGGGAGCCAACATGGGTATCCAGATCCCTCTGTTGGTTATTGACCGGAGAGTCGTCTCGGTCATGTCTGCTTGTCTCCCGAACCCGTAGGGTCTACACACTTAAGGTTCGGTTACGCTAGGGTTGTAGGGATATGTATATGCAGTAACCCGAATGTTGTTCGGAGTCCCGGATGAGATCCCGGACGTCACGAGGAGTTCCAGAATGGTCCGGAGGTAAAGATTTATATATGGGAAGTCCTGTTTCGGGCATCGGGACAAGTTTCGGGGTTATCGGTATTGTACCGGGACCACCGGAGGGGTCCCGGGGGCCCACCGGGTGGGGCCACCCATCCCCGGGGGCCACATGGGCTGTAGGGGTGCGCCTTGGCCTACATGGGCCAATGGCACCAGCCCCACTAGGCCCATGCGCCTAGGGTTTCCAAGGGGGAAGAGTCCTAGGAGGGTAAGGCACCTCCTAGGTGCCTTGGGGGGGAGGGAAACCCCCCTAGGCCGCCGCACCCCCTAGGAGATTGGATCTCCTAGGGCCGGCCCACCCCCCTTGGCACCCCTATATATAGTGGGGGAGAGGAGGGACTTCATACCTTGAGTCCTTGGCCTTAGGTTGCCTCCTTCTCCCTCCCCAACACCTCCTCAACCTCCATAGTGCTTAGCGAAGCTCTGCCGGAGTACTGCAGCTCCATCAACACCACGCCGTCGTGCTGCTGCTGGTGCCATCTCCCTCAACCTCTCCTCCCTCCCTTGCTGGATCAAGAAGGAGGAGACGTGGCTGTTCCGTACGTGTGTTGAACGCGGAGGTGCCGTCCGTTCGGTGCTAGGATCTCCGGTGATTCGAATCACGTCGTGTTCGACTACATCATCCCCGTTCTTTGAACGCTTCCGCTCGCGATCTACAAGGTATGTAGATGCATCTATTCACTCGTTGCTAGATGAACTCCTAGATGATCTTGGTGAAACGAGTAGGAAAATTTTTGTTTTCTGCAACGTTCCCCAACAGTGGCATCATGAGCTAGGTCTATGCGTAGTTCTTCTTGCGCGAGTAGAACACAATTTGTTGTGGGCGTAGATTTGTCAACTTTCTTGCCGTTACTAGTCCTTTCTTGCTTCAGCGGTATTGTGGGATGAAGCGGCCCGGACCAACCTTACACGTACGCTTACGTGAGACCGGTTCCACCGACTAACATGCACTAGTTGCATAAGGTGGCTGGCGGGTGTCTGTCTCTCCCATTTTAGTTGGAGCGGAATCGATGAACAGGGTCCTTATGAAGGGTAAATAGAAGTTGACAAATCACGTTGTGGCTTTAACGTAGGTAAGAAAACGTTCTTGCTAGAACCCTAATTCAGCCACGTAAAACTTGCAACAACAATTAGAGGACGTCTAACTTGTTTTTGCAGCAAGTGGTTTGTGATATGATATGGCCAAAGTTGTGATGAATGATGAATGATCTATATGTGATGTATGAGATGTTCATGCTATTGTAATAGGATTCACGACTTGCATGTCGATGAGTATGACAACCGGCAGGAGCCATAGGAGTTGTCTTTATTCTTTTATATGACCTGCGTGTCATCAAGAAACGCCATGTAAATTACTTTACTTTATTGCTAAACGCGTTAGCCATAGTAGTAGAAGTAATAGTTGGCGAGCAACTTCATGGAGACACGATGATGGAGATCATGATGATGGAGATCATGGTGTCAAGCCGGTGACAAGATGATCATGGAGCCCCAAGATGGAGATCAAAGGAGCTATGTGATATTGGCCATATCATGTCACGTTTATTATTTGATTGCATGTGATGTTTATCATGTTTTGCATCTTGTTTACTTAGAACGACGGTAGTAAATAAGATGATCCCTCACAATAATTTCAAGAAGTGTTCCCCCTAACTGTGCACCGTTGCGACAGTTCGCTGTTTCAAAACACCACGTGATGATCGGGTGTTTTTATTCAGACGTTCACATACAACGGGTGTAAGACAGATTTACACATGCAAACACTTAGGTTGACTTGACGAGCCTAGCATGTACAGACATGGCCTCGGAACACAGAAGACCGAAAGGTCGAGCATGAGTCGTATAGAAGATACGATCAACATGAAGATGTTCACCGATGTTGACTAGTCCGTCTCACGTGATGATCGGACACGGTCTAGTTTAACTCGGATCATGTAATACTTAGATGACCAGAGGGATGTCTAATTTAAGTGGGAGTTCACTAATAATTTGATTAGTTGAACTTAATTATCATGAACTTAGTCTAAAATCTTTGCAATATGTCTTGTAGATCAAATGGCCAACGTAGTCCTCAACTTCAACGCGTTCCTAGAGAAAACTAAGCTGAAAGACGATGGCAGCAACTATACGGACTGGGTCCAGAACCTGAGGATCATCCTCATAGCTGCCAAGAAAGATTATGTCCTACAAGCACCGCTTGGTGACGCACCCGTTCTCCCTGCAGAACAAGATGTTATGAACGCTTGGCAGGCACGTTTCGATGACTACTCCCTCGTTCAGTGCGGCATGCTTTACAGCCTAGAGCCGGGGCTCCAAAAGCGTTTTGAGAGACATGGAGCATATGAGATGTTCGAAGAGCTGAAAATGGTTTTCCAAGCTCATGCCCGGGTCGAGAGATATGAAGTCTCCGACAAATTCTTCAGCTGTAAGATGGAGGAAAACAGTTCTGTCAGTGAGCACATACTCACTATGTCTGGGTTGCATAACCGCTTGACTCAGCTGGGAGTTAATCTCCCAGATGATGCGGTCATTGACAGAATCCTCCAGTCGCTTCCACCAAGCTACAAGAGCTTTGTGATGAACTTCAATATGCAGGGGATGGAAAAGACCATTCCTGAAGTATTTGCTATGCTGAAATCAGCAGAGGTAGAAGTCAGAAAGGAACATCAAGTGTTGATGGTCAATAAAACCACTAAGTTCAAGAAAGGCAAGGGTAAAAAGAACTTCAAGAAGGACGGCAAGGAGGTTGCCGCGCCCGGCAAGCAAGCTGCTGGGAAGAAGCCAAAGAATGGACCCAAGCCCGAGACTGAGTGCTTTTATTGCAAGGGAAGCGGTCACTGGAAGCGGAACTGCCCTAAGTACTTAGCGGATAAGAAGGCCGGCAAAACAAAAGGTATATGTGATATACATGTGATTGATGTGTACCTTACTAGTGCCCGTAGTAGCTCCTGGGTATTTGATACCGGTGCAGTTGCTCACATTTGTAACTCAAAGCAGGGGCTGAATAAGCGGAAACTGGCAAAGGACGAGGTGACGATGCGCGTCGGGAATGGTTCCAAGGTCAATGTGATCGCCGTCGGCACGCTACCTCTGCATCTCCCTTCGGGATTAGTTTTAAACCTTAATAATTGTTATTTAGTGCCAGCTTTGAGCATGAACATTGTATCGGGATCTCGTTTAATTCGAGATGGCTACTCTTTTAAATCTGAGAATAATGGTTGTTCCATTTTTATGAGAGATATGTTTTATGGTCATGCTCCTATGGTGAATGGTTTATTCCTTATGAATCTCGAACGTGATGCTACACATATTCATAATGTGAGTACCAAAAGAAGTAAGGTTGATAATGATAGTCCCACATACTTGTGGCACTGCCGCCTTGGTCACATAGGTGTTAAACGCATGAAGAAGCTCCATGCTGATGGACTTTTAGAGTCTCTTGATTATGAATCATTTGACACGTGCGAACCATGCCTTATGGGTAAAATGACCAAGACTCCGTTCTCAGGAACAATGGAGCGAGCAACCGACTTATTGGAAATCATACATACCGATGTGTGCGGTCCAATGAGTGTTGAGGCTCGCGGTGGCTATCGTTATGTTCTCACCCTCACTGATGATTTAAGTAGGTATGGGTATATCTACTTAATGAAACACAAGTCTGAAACCTTTGAAAAGTTCAAGGAATTTCAGAGTGAGGTTGAAAATCAACGTGACAGGAAAATCAAGTTTCTACGATCAGATCGTGGAGGAGAATACTTGAGTCACGAGTTTGGGGCACACTTAAGAAAATGTGGAATAGTTTCACAACTCACGCCGCCTGGAACACCTCAGCGTAATGGTGTGTCCGAACGTCGTAATCGCACTCTGTTAGATATGGTGCGATCTATGATGTCTCTTACCGATTTACCGCTTTCCTTCTGGGGCTATGCTTTAGAGACTGCCGCATTCACTTTAAATAGGGCTCCGTCGAATTCCGTTAAGACGACACCGTATGAATTATGGTTTGGGAAGAAACCTAAGCTGTCGTTTCTAAAAGTTTGGGGATGCGATGCTTATGTCAAGAAACTTCAACCTGAAAAGCTCGAACCCAAATCGGAAAAATGCGTCTTCATAGGGTACCCAAAGGAAACTATTGGGTACACCTTCTACCTCAGATCTGAAGGCAAGATCTTTGTTGCCAAGAATGGGTCCTTTCTGGAGAAAGAGTTTCTCTCGAAAGAAGTAAGTGGGAGGAAAGTAGAGCTTGATGAAGTATTGCCTCTTGAACCGGAAAATGGCGCAACTCAAGAAAATGTTCCTGAGGTGCCAGCACCGACTAGAGAGGAAGTTAATGATAATGATCAAGATACTTCTGATCAAGCTCCTACTGAAATTCGAAGGTCCACAAGGACACGTTCCGCACCAGAGTGGTACGGCAACCCTGTCTTGGAAATCATGTTGTTAGACAACGGTGAACCTTCGAACTATGAAGAAGCGATGGCGGGTCCGGATTCCGACAAATGGCTAGAAGCCATGAAATCCGAGATAGGATCCATGTATGAAAACGAAGTATGGACTTTGACTGACTTGCCCGTAGAACGGCGAGCCATAGAAAATAAATGGATCTTTAAGAAGAAGACAGACGCAGATGGTAATGTGACCATCTATAAAGCTTGGCTTGTCGCTAAGGGTTATCGACAAGTTCAAGGGGTTGACTACGATGAGACTTTCTCACCGGTAGCGAAGCTGAAGTCCGTCCGAATCATGTTAGCAATTGCCGCATTCTATGATTACGAAATATGGCAAATGGACGTCAAAACGGCATTCCTTAATGGTTTCCTTAAGGAAGAATTGTATATGATGCAGCCGGAAGGTTTTGTCGATCCTAAGAATGCTGACAAAGTGTGCAAGCTCCAACGCTCGATTTATGGGCTGGTGCAAGCATCTCGGAGTTGGAACATTCGCTTTGATGAGATGATCAAAGCGTTTGGGTTTACACAGACTTATGGAGAAGCCTGCGTTTACAAGAAAGTGAGTGGGAGCTCTGTAGCATTTCTCATATTATATGTAGATGACATACTTTTGATGGGAAATGATATAGAACTCTTGGACAGCATCAAGGCCTACTTGAATAAAAGTTTTTCAATGAAGGACCTTGGAGAAGCTGCTTATATATTAGGCATCAAAATCTATAGAGATAGATCAAGACGCCTCATAGGTCTTTCACAAAGCACATACCTTGATAAGATATTGAAGAAGTTCAATATGGATCAATCCAAGAAGGGGTTCTTGCCTGTGTTGCAAGGTATGAAATTGAGCTCAGCTCAATGTCCGACCACGGCAGAAGATATAGAAGAGATGAGCGTCATCCCCTATGCCTCAGCCATAGGTTCTATTATGTATGCCATGCTGTGTACCAGACCTGATGTAAACCTTGCCGTAAGTTTGGTAGGAAGGTACCAAAGTAATCCCGGCAAGGAACACTGGACAGCGGTCAAGAATATCCTGAAGTACCTGAAAAGGACTAAGGAAATGTTTCTCGTTTATGGAGGTGACGAAGAGCTCGTCGTAAAGGGTTACGTCGACGCTAGCTTCGACACAGATCTGGATGACTCTAAGTCACAAACCGGATACGTGTATATTTTGAATGGTGGGGCAGTAAGCTGGTGAAGTTGCAAGCAAAGCGTCGTGGCGGGATCTACATGTGAAGCGGAGTACATGGCAGCCTCGGAGGCAGCACATGAAGCAATATGGGTGAAGGAGTTCATCACCGACCTAGGAGTCATACCCAATGCGTCGGGGCCGTTCAAGCTCTTCTGTGACAACACTGGAGTTATTGCACTTGCCAAGGAGCCCAGGTTTCACAAGAAGACAAGGCACATCAAGCGTCGCTTCAACTCCATTCGTGAAAATGTTCAAGATGGAGACATAGAGATTTGTAAAGTACATACGGACCTGAATGTAGCAGATCCGTTGACTAAACCTCTCCCTAGAGCAAAACATGATCAACACCAGAATTCCATGGGTGTTCGATTCATCACAATGTAACTAGATTATTGACTCTAGTGCAAGTGGGAGACTGTTGGAAATATGCCCTAGAGGCGATAATAAAAAGCATTATTATTATATTTCCTTGTTCATGATAATTGTCTTTATTCATGCTATAATTGTGTTATCCGGAAATCATAATGCATGTGTGAATAAAAGACACCAACATGTCCCTAGTGAGCCTCTAGTTGACTAGCTCGTTGATCAACAGATAGTCATGGTTTCCTGACTATGGACACTGGATGTCATTGATAACGAGATCACATCATTGGGAGAATGATGTGATGGACAAGACCCAATCCTAAACATAGCACAAGATCGTATAGTTCGTTTGCTAGAGTTTTGCAATGTCAAAGTATCTTTTCCTTAGACCATGAGATCGTGTAACTCCCGGATACCGTAGGAGTGCTTTGGGTATGCCAAACGTCACAACGTAACTGGGTGACTATAAAGGTAGACTACGGGTATCTCCGAAAGTGTCTGTTGGGTGACATGGATCAAGACTGGGATTTGTCACTCCGTATGACGGAGAGGTATCACTGGGCCCACTCGGTAATGCATCATCATAATGAGCTCAGAGTGACCAAGTGTCTGGTCACGGGATCATGCATTACGGTATGAGTAAAGTGACTTGCCGGTAACGAGATTGAACGAGGTATTGGGATACCGACGATCGAATCTCGGGCAAGTAACATATCGATGGACAAAGGGAATAGTGTACGGGGTTGATTGAATCCTCGACATCGTGGTTCATCCGATGAGATCATCGTGGAGCATGTGGGAGCCAACATGGGTATCCAGATCCCGCTGTTGGTTATTGACCGGAGAGTCGTCTCGGTCATGTCTGCTTGTCTCCCGAACCCGTAGGGTCTACACACTTAAGGTTCGGTTACGCTAGGGTTGTAGGGATATGTATATGCAGTAACCTGAATGTTGTTCGGAGTCCCGGATGAGATCCCGGACGTCACGAGGAGTTCCGGAATGGTCCGGAGGTAAAGATTTATATATGGGAAGTCCTGTTTCGGGCATCGGGACAAGTTTCGGGGTTATCGGTATTGTACCGGGACCACCGGAGGGGTCCCGGGGGCCCACCGGGTGGGGCCACCCATCCCCAGGGGCCACATGGGCTGTAGGGGTGCGCCTTGGCCTACATGGGCCAAGGGCACCAGCCCCACTAGGCCCATGCGCCTAGGGTTTCCAAGGGGGAAGAGTCCTAGGAGGGTAAGGCACCTCCTAGGTGCCTTGGGGGGGAGGGAAACCCCCCTAGGCCGCCGCACCCCCTAGGAGATTGGATCTCCTAGGGCCGGCCCACCCCCCTTGGCACCCCTATATATAGTGGGGGAGAGGAGGGACTTCATACCTTGAGTCCTTGGCCTTAGGTTGCCTCCTTCTCCCTCCCCAACACCTCCTCAACCTCCATAGTGCTTAGCGAAGCTCTGCCGGAGTACTGCAGCTCCATCAACACCACGCCGTCGTGCTGCTGCTGGTGCCATCTCCCTCAACCTCTCCTCCCTCCCTTGCTGGATCAAGAAGGAGGAGACGTGGCTGTTCCGTACGTGTGTTGAACGCGGAGGTGCCGTCCGTTCGGTGCTAGGATCTCCGGTGATTCGAATCACGTCGTGTTCGACTACATCATCCCCGTTCTTTGAACGCTTCCGCTCGCGATCTACAAGGTATGTAGATGCATCTATTCACTCGTTGCTAGATGAACTCCTAGATGATCTTGGTGAAACGAGTAGGAAAATTTTTGTTTTCTGCAACGTTCCCCAACACTCATCTGAGAAGGCTGCAAATCCGAACTGCAAGATAAAAAATTTGGTTACCCACAGAAGCACAAATGGAGGTATTTCCTTACCAATTAACTCCCCTTTTCATACTCACGGCTCGCTGGAGGGCTGATCCTTTGGCGATGATTGTACGTCCGGATTCTCCCCGGACGCCGGACCCCCTGGTGAAGATCTCTTCCCCCGTTTAGTGGCTTTGGCCTCTGGATCTTCGGAGGCGGTCCTTTTCTCCCCCTGGAAGGAGGGGTTTTTGATTCCCCCCTCTTCAGACGCCCCTTTGGGCGAAATAACAGCTCCTCTATTTTCCCCATCGCTCCCTTCCATGGGCGCGACCTCCAACATTCTGACCAGCACGGGCTCCAGTGCGGTCTCTGGGAGGGGGGCCGGACACCTTATCAGCCTCGATCGCGCTACCCACTCCTGTGAAGAGTAATGGGTCAGGAGGCGAACTCTAGAAAGGCAGATAAACAGAACGTCCGGACTCTGAGCTATTTACCTGAGTATCCGGGCGATTGCAGCTTAGGCCTGCGTCCTCGGTCAATTCCGGACACGCTACCTGCGGTCCGAAGAACAACTTGTACATCTCCACGGGTGTCGCACCCATGAAGTGTTGGAGAATTCGAGGTCCCTCCGGATTGAACTCCCATAGACGGAGAGGACGGCGTTTGCAGGGAGGAAGACGCCTGATTAGCATAACCTGCATCACCACAACCAGATTGATCTCCCTCGCCTGGAGGTCTCGAATCCGGCCCTGCAATAAGGGCACGTCTTCGGACGGCCCCCAATTGAGCCCTTGGTTGACCCACGACATTAGTCGGCATGGAGGTCCGGGCGGAATGAAGGCGGCGGCTTTTGCTTGCTGCCCTTTGGAGCGGTGATATAGAACCACTCCTGCTGCCACAGTCCGAGTTCCTCTTGAAAGGAACCCTCGGGCCACGGGGCATTGGCCCTTCTGCTTATGGCCGCCCCGCCGCACTCCGCTTGACACCCCCCGATCATCTTCGGCTCCACATTAAAGGTCTTCAGCCACAGGCCGAAGTGGGGAGTGACGCGGAGGAAAGCTTCGCAGACGATAATGAATGCGGAGATATGGAGGATGGACTCCGGAGCCAAGTCGTGAAAATCCATCCCGTAGTAAAACATGAGACCTCTCACGAAGGGGTCCGTCGGGAAGCCTAAACCCCGACGGAGGTGGGATACGAAGACAACGTACTCACCGGGCTCGGGGGCGGGCACGGCCTGCCCTGGGGCAGGCAACCTGTGTGAAATCTTGTAGTGCAGGTACTTGGCCTCCCGCAGCTTTAACATGTCCTCCTCCGTGACGGAGGAGGGCATCCACCGGCCCTGGAGGTCGGAGCCGGACATGACTGAGAATCCGAAGCGCTCGAATCTGAGGCTCTGGGTGTTGGAACTAGGAGCGAGGAGGAGATTCGATGCGAGATTCAAGAACAAGAACAAGCCTTGGTCCTCTTATAAAGGGGAAAAATACCAAGAGCCGTCTCCATGACCGTTTGGGATTCACCTTCGATAGAGGAGGCGTGGCGACGGGAATGGTTGGGTTACCCACGCACGTATTGATGAGAATCCCGGAATAAGGGGAACATGATCTCTGCTTCGACAAGACGTGCCAAGGAAACCGCTTCGCTAAACGTGCTGAGGTGGTACAAAGTAAAAAATGATTCAAACAGTGGCTTGGTAGCGGTGTAGGTCACGCCGCATAATACGTCAGCAGATTGGACTGGTGTACATTTTATTCTCTCTACGGTGGAATGTGGAATTTATTTTGCAGAGCCGGACACTATCCTGGTGTTCATGATCTTCTCTGGATTATTCAAGGGAGGAACCCGCCTTGCAATGCCGAACATTATGCGCGCCGGACTAATTGTCATTGAAGCCTGGTTCAGGGGCTACTGAGGGAGTCCTGGACTAGGGGGTGTCCGGACAGCCGGACTATCGTCATCCGCCGGACTCCAAGACTACGAAGATACAAGATTGAAGACTCCGTCCCGTGTCCGGATGGGACTTTCCTTGGCGTGGAAGGCAAGCTTGGCGATACGGATATGTAGATCTCCTACCATTGTATCCGACTCTGTGTAACCCTAGCCTCCTCCGGTGTCTATATAAACCGGAGGGCTTTAGTCCGTAGGACACAACATACATTACAACAATCATACCATAAGCTAGCTTTAGGGTTTAGCCTCCTTGATCTCGTGGTAGATCCACTCTTGTACTACCCATATCATCAATATTAATCAAGCAGGATGTAGGGTTTTACCTCCATCAAGAGGGCCCGAACCTGGGTAAAAACATCGTGTCCCTCGTCTCCTGTTACCATCTGCCTAGACGCACAGTTCGGGACCCCCTACCCGAGATCCACCGGTTTTGACACCGACACCCATCTTTTTATCCTCGATGGCAACAATACAATATGTGCCTTGCTGCCCCTGCTGTCACTAGGAAAGGACACCGCAAGATTGAACCCAAAGCTAAGCACTTCTCCCATTGCAAGAACGATCAATCTAGTAGGCCAAACCAAACTGATAATTAGAAGAGACTTGCAAACATAACCAATCATACATAAAAGCATTCAGAGGAGATTCAAATATTTCTCATAGATAAACTTGATCATAAACCCACAATTCATCAGATCTTGACAAACACACATAAAAAGAGTTACATCGAATAGATCTCCAAGAAGATCGAGAGAACTTTGTATTGAGATTCAAAGAGAGAGAGAGAAGAAGCCATCTAGCTAATAACTATGGACCCGAAGGTCTATGGTAAACTACTCACAACTCACTGGAGAGGCTATGGTGTTGATGTAGAAGCCCTCCGTCATTGATTCCCCCTCCGGCGGAGCACCGGAAAAAGCTCCAAGATGGGATCTCACGGGTACAGAAGGTTGCAGCGGTGGAAATAGGGTTTCATGGTGCTCCTGGATGTTTTCAGGGTATGTTGATATATATATAGGCGAAGGAAGTCGGTCAGGGGAGCCACAAGGGGCCCACGAGGGTGGGGGGCATGCCCACCCCCCTATTGCACGCCTCCCTGCCTCGTGGCCTCCTCGTTTGCTTCTTGACATCCACTCCAAATCTCCTAGATTGAGTTTGTTCCAAAGATAACTCTCCCGAAGGTTTCATTCCGTTTGGACTCCGTTTGATATTCCTTTTCTGCGAAACACTGAAATAGGAAAAAACAGCAATTTGGCCTGGGCCTCCGGTTAATAGGTTAGTCCCAAAAATGATATAAAAGTATATAGAAAGCCCATAAACATCCAAAACGGGTAATATAATAGCATGGAACAATCAAAAATTATAGATACGTTTGAGACGTATCATCAATAAACGAGAGAATTGCACAAGGAGCAGCTGGCAGCTGGGACCCAGCAGCTCGAGCAGTATTTGTTTTTCGAGGTTTGAGCAGAATTTTTCTTGAGCGATGCTTTTGTTGTTGTTCAGAGGAGCAGGATATCAACTGGGCGGGCTGTGGCCCGTCTGGCCCAGGCTATTCTTTCATGTCGACCAAATATCCAGCCCAGATATTATTTTTTTAATGTGAAAATGACTATCCCAGCTATACTTTTTTTGCGAAATACTCAACCCAGGTCAACTTGTTATTCTCCGCCCCGCATTAGACTTGCCAGGAAAATGAGCTTTAAGAAATAATAAATGGGATGTAATTAAAAAATAGGCTATAAATATAAAAAAACACCGAACAAGTAATTTTTGTAATTTCATTACTTGTTACGCGCGCCAAATTTTGTTAGATTTTTAACTAACACAAATTTATTTTGAAATTATATTTAATCTGACTCAAAATTTCGGGTTGAAAAATATTTAGGATCCCATCAAAATGTGGGAAAATTTGTTAATTTTTTTTGAGCGGTTGGTTGAAATTATTAACCGTTGACCTGACTAGAAAATGGGTTGTAATTTTAACGAATAGTAAATGGGCTCAGTAAATTCCATTAGAATTTAAAAAATGGGTTGTACATTATAACAAATCGCAAATGGGTTATATGTTCTCTGCCACAGATGTGATGGTCACTTGTGGGCCTACTAAGTTGACATGTATGCAAGGCTTTGTCAACTTATAGTCAACACATGATTCTAGTAGCAGTGGCTGTTGGATGTCCATCTAACAGCTATGGTGCTTCTTCAATCTCGGATATTCATGCTTCACCCACCCAAACCACCGCCGGTGGTACCGCCTGAAACCGCCTCCCGTGGTCGATTGTGCTGCCACGCAGTCCTCACCGGCCCGCCCTACTCCCATCGCCGTCCAGGTCATTCCTCTACTCACCAAAACCACATGTTATTCTCCGGTGACGGCAGCCTCACACCGCAGCCGAACCAGTGAACCCTTGTACTCCCCTCCGTGGGCATCCACTAATGTGTCTTCGCCAACTCCGGGTTGTTCCCTTCCTAGACCTCGCCATCGTCCACCGCGTTGGTTCTCTCGGTGTGGCATGGTCAACTTTGTCAACAAACGACAGCCATAAAAATGATTCTAGCTGCACTAACTATTGGATGTTAAATCAACGGCCATGTTGCGTCTTCAACCTCTGGTCTTCTTGCTCAAGCCGTCCAAACTAGGCCCGTCGTACCGCCTGCTCCAGCCTCCCGTGGCCAGTTGTGCTATCGCGCAGGCCTCACAGACCAACCATACTACGACTGGGCAGGCCTTCCCTCTACTCACCCACACCCCCTGTCGGTGTCAAAACTGGCGGATCTTGGGTAGAGGGTCCCAAACTGTGCGTCTAGGCAGATGGTAACAGGAGACAAGGGACATGATGTTTTTACCCAGGTTCGGGCCCTCTCGATGCAGGTAAAACCCTACTCCTGCTTGATTAATATTGATGATATGGGTAGTACAAGAGTAGATCTACCACGAGATCAGAGAGGCTAAACCCTAGAAGCTAGCCTATGGTATGATTGTTGTTCGTCCTACGGACTAAAACCCTCCGGTTTATATAGGCACCGAAGAGGGTTAGGGTTACACAGAGTCGGTTACAATGGTAGGAGATCTACATATCCGTATCGCCAAGCTTGCCTTCCACGCCAAGGAAAGTCCCATCCGGACACGGGACGAAGTCTTCAATCTTGTATCTTCATAGTCCAGGAGTCCGACCGAAGGTGATAGTTCGACTATCCGGACACCCCCTAGTCCGGGACTCCCTCAGTAGCCCCTGAACCAGGCTTCAATGACGACGAGTCCGGCGCGCATATTGTCTTCGCCATTGCAAGGCGAGTTCCTCCTCCGAATGCTTCATAGAAGATTTTGAACACAAGGATAGTGTCCGGCTCTGCAAAATAAGTTCCACATACCACCGTAGAGAGAATAATATTTACACAAATTCAATCTGTTGACGTATTTCATGGCGTGACATCACACCACGGCCAAGCCTTTATTCGAATCGTTTTTACTGTCCCACCTCAATGCGTTTAGCGAGGCAGTTTCCTTGGCACGTTCTATCAAAGCAGAGATCGTGTCCCCTTATTCCGGGATTCTCATCAATACGGGCGTGGTAACCCAACCGTGCCCATTGGCACGTCTCCTCTATCGAAGGCGAGTCCCGAACGATCACAAGGAAGGCTCTTGGTATTCAACCTCTTTATAAAGAGACCAAGGCTCCACTCCTTTCTTTCAATCTCAATCGAATCCGCCCCTCGCCTCGAGTTCCAACACCCAAAGCTCCAGATACAGGCGCTTCGGACCTTCGATGATGTCCGGCTCCGACCTGCAAGGCCGGTGGATGCCTTCCACCGTTACGGAACAAGACGTGCTACAGCTAAGAGATGCCAGGTATCTAACCGGCGAAATTTCGCATAGGTTGCCTGCCCAAGGGCAGGTTATTCCCACTCCCAAGCCTGGCGAAAGCGTGGTGTTCGCGTCTCACTTCCTTCGGGGGCTAAGCTTCTCAACGGACCCCTTTGTGAGGGGGCTCATGTTTTACTATGGGTTGGAATTTCACGACTTGGATCCGGAGTCCATCCTCCACATCTCATCGTTCATTGTCGTGTGTGAAGCATTCCTCCGTATTACCCCTCACTTCGAATTGTGACTCAAGACCTTCAAAGTGGAGCCGAAGATGATCAAGGGGCAGCAGGCAGAGTAAGGAGGGGCTGTTATAAGCAAGAATGCTGATGCTCCGTGGCCCGAGTGCTCCTTTCAAGAGGAGCTCAGCTTATGGCAACAAGAGTGGTTTTATATCACAGCTCCTAGGGGCACCAAATGGGTGGCGCCACCTGCCTTTCGCTCGGGTCCTCCACCGTGGCTGGCGTCATGGGTCAATAAAGGACTTGACTGGGGGCCGTCCAAGGACGTGCCCTTGTTGCAGGGCCGCATTCGAGACCTCCTAGAGAGAGAGATCACTCTGGTCGTAGTAGCGCAGGTCATGCTGATTCGTCGCATCCAGCCCTGCAAACGTCGCCCCCTCCGCCTGTGGGAATTTAACCCGGAGGGACCACGAGCTCTCCAACATTTTATGGGCGTGACGCCCGTGGAGATGTACAAGCTTTTCTTCGAATCACAAGCGATATGTCCGGACTTGACCGAGGACGCAGGTCTGAGCTGCAATCACCCGGATACTCAAGTAAGTAGCCCTATACCCAGACACGCTATCCCATATTTATCATGAATTTGCCCTCAAAAGAGTTGTCCCTTGAACAGGAGTGGATAGCGAAAGCAAAGCTAATCAGGTGTCCGGCCCCCCTCGCTTAGACCACACCGGATCTCGTGCTAACCAGGATGCTAGAGGTTGCGCCTTCGGAAGAAGGTGAAGGGGGGAACAAGGAAGCTACCGCCTCCGCGAAGGAGGCTGTCAGGAAAGGAGGGATCGAGAATCCCTCCATCCAAGGGAAGAAGAGGACCGACTCTGAAGACCCGGAGACCATGGTCTCAAAGCGGGGGAAGAAATCTTCGTCAGAGGGCCTGCGCCGAGAGATGCCTCGGCCGCATTATGCCCCCAAGGGGATCAGCCCTCCACCAAGCCGTAAGTAAAAAGGGGAGTTTTTATTAAAATAAAGGATATCTCTGCCCTATTTCTGATGAAGATAACCGAAGTTTTACCTTGTAGTTCGGACCTCAGCCCTTCACAGCAGAGCTCATCTTCGGGGGATCTTCGTCTGGAGATGATAGAGAGCGAAACGCCTCCCCCTGCCGTACCGTTGTGCAAGGCGGGCGACCCTGAGGTGTCGTCGTGGAGGGTTTCTCCGAGTCTGGTGGGGCCGGAAGGCAGTCGTATTTCCCCTCAAAGCCCTCCATGTCCGGCCTTTGAAAAAGGCCATCGGACAAGTCCGGCACCACCTGGTGTACGGTCGGAGGAGCTGAAGGATCTGCTCGGGCGAGCGTCTATCTCAGAAGATCACCGTGCGTTAATGGGTACGGTGATTGAAAGAATTTGATCCGCTGAGAGCGGATTGCACGAAGCCATCAAAAGTTTAATGACAGGGTTTGAGGTACGCAAAATGATGTACCTTCTGACAGTTCTGCATATAAAATGCGCCATGTGTAGATAGTAGCCCCTGAGACTCGGTGTGTTGTCAAAAATGACAGCGCACCGAGGATCATAATCCGAGGTATAATGTGTCGCCCTTCCTATGCAGGTGGCGAAGGGTCTGGTGGCTAGCCGAACTGATGAATTTGCCAACTAAAGCGGCAACTTGACGTGGCGGATGCCGACATCGCGCTTGTCAATAGGCAACTTGACGAGTCACAAGGTATGCAATTTCTCCGTGGACACCTGGTAAGGGAGCCTGATGCCCGTGCCTTACAACATGTATGCTTGATGCAGATGGTGCCGCTGCCATGGAGAACCTTCGGGCGGAGCTCGCCCGAGCCAGGGAGCAAGCCAGAAAGAGTGATGCGGCTTCCTTGAAGGCGGCCGAAGAGCTAAAAGCCGAACAGGATGCTCACTGCCGAAGCAAGAAACAAATGGCCGAGATGGCCGTGGAGTTGAAGAATGCTGCCAACCGCTGCCAGCTTCTTGAAAAATAAGATCGAGCGGTGCAAGAGGACCTGAAGAAGGCTACTACCGAGGCCAAGGATGCTCGCCCTGCGATGAGAGCTATGAAGGAGGAGCTGCGTCAGGCCGGAGATATCGCGGCTGGAAAGCCCTTTCTGCTGCGGAGGAAATTCATGGATCCTAATTATGCTCAGTTGGACTGGCTGTGGAGTGCGGAGGATGCATATCTGGACATGGCGGCAAGTGCCGTGGACGCGGCCGAACACTTCCGAGATCAAAAAGATCACGAAGTGGAAAAGGTTTTTTGGTCGCAGTTCCATAATCCAGAGCGCCCACTTCCATTAACCGATCGCTTGGCCGAATGGGCAGAGCTGAATAGGTTATCCGGACTTGGCATGAAGGATGTCGTGAGTCTTTTGTGGCCGAAAAGGCCCGAGCCGAAGAGTTATTTTGGCTTGGTGCAGCAGTTCCTTGGTGCGGTGTCGCATATCAATGCAATGAAGAGGTCGGCATGCATAGAGGGTGCGCGGATGGCTCTTGCCCGTGTCAAGACATACTGGGCGGAGATGAAGGCCACCGATGTTGCATCCCAAGATTCGGACGGAAGCCGAGTACCTGTCGAGCACTATTTTCAGGAAGTTCTGCAGGGCGCTCGTTTAATAGAGACGCAGTGCTTGAAGGATATTATGTTCGAATAATATGTATTATTGTGAAACAATGTATCGATGGAAAAAGCTTTTTATACTTGTGACTTTCAAGAATTAAAATAACTCCTGTGCGGCCGCTAATGTATATGTATATATAACCTGAAAGATGGCAGTCTTCGGCTTCAGCCCCCACGCATATAATGCGGGGTTGTTTGCAAAAGGCGCATTTTCACACTTGATCCAACGTCTTGGTCCTATAAAGGAGGTGGTAGCGCAGCAAACTAGGCAACCGGACTATAATGCTTTATCACTTTCACTTAGCCATAGGAGTTTGACGGTGGGGCTACTATATAGCCCCTAGGGGCACTGCGCTCACCCGAGTTTCGAGCGCGTATGTTCCTGGCCGGGAAACGGCCCTTCGTCAATGCGGAGGAATCCTATAGATTCCGGCGGGTCATCGAGTGGTTGACCAGTCTCACGCTATATCATGACAGTCAGTTTTCGGCTTTCTCTACTGAGGTGCTAGCCTGGCCGAACTGGGGCACAATCGCAGTAGTTCTCCTGGTGCCGCCTTAGCCGATAGAGCAGAATGTAAGGCAGCAAAACACAGGAGCCGGCCAAACCCAACATTTGACCAAAGACATGATTCAGAGCTAATGCATATAAGGCCTAACTCGAGACGCCGAACACTCCCTAAGGTATTCGTTCTTTATGAAAACGGGACGAACGACGCCCTTGGTAATAAGCCCCTAGTGTCCAGGTACGTGCAAAATTCTAACGTGGCCCATGCCAAAACGCCAGCCTCCTCCTCGATTATGGCAAGAAACCAGGGGATGTGTATCAACAAGAGACAGTAAAAAAGGTTTACGCAGGGTCTTAATCTGAAAAGAATCCTTGTCACGGGTCCCTACTACACGTCTGCGTCTGTGTCTCCGTTGTGCCGTATCCTGGACGGGTGTAGCATGGTGTTCATCTATAAAAGAGAGGAACTTAGTTGAAAAAGATTGTGCAAAAAATGTACATTATATTAAATAAACAAGGAACGATTCAAAAAATGAATAAGATTCAGCTTTATTGTCTCTTGTTGTACAGGCGCGGAGACCCTTGTGCGGGGGTATGCGGCTAGTAAACCCTTGTATGTTTACGCCGGACTCGTCTAACCGTGTCTGGGGTCTGGACGACCTGTTTAGGTGCTTTGATTCGTAAAGCCGGTTTAGTGTGTGGCTGTCAAGGCAGTCACATAATCTTCCGCGTTCGAGGAACACTCGATATTTCCCTTTAAGGAGATGATGCCTCGCGGACCGGGCATTTTAGGACGCATAATGCAGTATTGTGTTAAAGCGGGCGAAAGCTTCGCGTCCCAGTAGTGCTTGATAACTACTTGTAAATGGGGTGAGGTGGAAGGTTAACTTTTCGCGGCGGAAGTTGTCGGGTGAGCCGAACGCAACTTCTAGCAGTAGAGAGCTCGTACAATGGGCATATGGGCCTGGCATTACCCCTTGAAAGGAAGTGTTGCTATGGCGAATTTTGGTTGGGTCTATCCCCATTTTGCGGATTGTGTCCTGGTATAGCAGGTTTAGATCACTGTCGCCGTCCATGAGGACTTGTGTAAATTGGAGTCCGTCAATTATCGGATCTACTATCAAGGCAGTCCATCCTGCATTCCGGATACTTCTAGAGTAATCCTGATGGTCGAAGGTGATTGGTTTTAACAACCAGTGGCGGGACTCCTCTGGGATAGGCCGTATGGCACGTACCTCTATGGGCGCCGCTCTATTTTTCCCTTTTGCCACGTGAAGTGAGTTTATCGTTTTGACTTCTTGTGGGAAATTCTTTTGTTTTCCGGTGCTCTGCTTGTGGGGTTCGTCATCGTCCTCGCTTGGTGTGCCGAGCCCCTTGTGTTCGGCGTTGAGTTTGCCGGACTGCTTGAAGACCCAACAATCTCTGTGGGTATGGTCTGCAGGCTTCTCGGGAGTACTGTGGATTTGACATATCTTGTCCAAATTTTTTTTAAGTTAGACAGCCTGTCCCTGTCATCCTTAAGGGGCAGTTTTTTATGATTCTGCCGAGAGCTTTTGAATCCGGCATTGACTGCCGTGCTCGTCGGGCTGTTTCCCTTGGTCCGGCGCTGGTCCTTGCTGCGTTGCGGTTTTCCGTTTCCATCCCTGACTTTGGATGTACTTGGGTCACTGGTACTGCATCTTGCCAACCAGCTATCCTCTCCCACGCAGAAGCTGGTCATGAGGCTTGTTAATGCGGCCATTGTTCTTGGCTTTTCTTGGCCGAGGTGTCTGGCGAGCCATTCGTCTCGGACGTTGTGTTTGACAGCTGCTAAGGCTTCGGCGTCCGGACAGTCGACTATTTGGTTCTTTTTAGTAAGGAATCTGTTCTAGAATTTTCGGGCTGACTCTCCGGGTTGTTGGGTTATGTGACTTAAATCGTCTGCATCCGGAGGTCGGACATAGGTCCCTTGAAAATTTGCCCGAAAAGCATCCTCGAGCTCTTCCCAACTTCCAATGGTGTTTTCGGGGAGGCTTTTGAGCCAATGCCGGGCTGGCCCTTTGAGCTTGAGGGGTAAGTATTTTATGGCGTGGAGGTCATCTCCTCAAGCCATGTGTATGTGGAGGATGTAATCCTCGATCCAGACTCCAGGGTCTGTTGTTCCGTCGTATGCCTCTATGTTTACGGGCTTGAATCCCGCTGGAAATTCATAATCCAGAACCTCATCGGTGAAACATAGGGGGTGTGCGGCACCCCTATATTTAGGTGTACCATAGTATTCGGATACTTGATGTGTTGCATTGCTTACTAGAGCTTGCTTTCTTGGCCCGTAGATAGATCTAACTGGGCCGTCTTTTTGATGTGAATCCGTGTGCGGATCGCGGGCCGGCTTGTGTGCGGCGCCATTTGCCGCTCTATGTTTGCCATGGGGTCGTCTATCCGACCGAGTGGTCTCCTTGTTTTTTGATTGCGGGGGCTCTACGGCCTCCTCAACAAATTCGGGAGTAGTTTTCGCTTCGGGTAGCTCTTTATTCGGCGACTATCGTCGTATTTGTCTGCGGTGTTGAGTACTTTGCTCCATCTGATTCTGAGCGCATCCTTCGCTGTTTTGAGCTTCTGCTTCTGCTTTTTCAGGCTACGCGCAGTGGCGACGAGCCTTTTGTGGAGGTTCTTCTGCTCGAGTAACTTGTCCAGCGTGAAATCGTCCGGACTGTTATCTTCGCCGGGGACGGGTTGTTTATCCAGATTGTCCTGTTCGGACGGTTGCTCGATAGCATGTTCGTCGTCCACCGGTTCGCCCTGCTCTATGGCTGGGTCTGTATGGCTGCCGTCTTTGTCGAGGCGGGACTTTGAGTGGCGCTTACGTCGCTGTTTTGACTGTTTTTCGAGGGAATGATCCCTCGTGACGTCCCATTGTTCCTTGTCGTCGCTTCCTTTAGGTGTGTCCACCATGTACACATCATGAGATGAGGTGGTTGTCCAGTGCCCTATAGGTGATGGTTCATGTTTATCTCCTACATCGTCGTCCATACCGTCGATGTCTTCGGAGTCGAAGTTGAGCACGTCGTTTAAACTTTCGACAGTGGCTACGAAGTGGGTGGTGGGTGGGCTTCGAATTTCCTCGTCGTCCGCATCCCGACCTTCCTGACCATAGTCCGGCCAGGGCTCTCCTCATAGAGAGAGAGAGACTTTAGTGAATTCAGGATGTCGCCAAAGCGCGAGTGCCGAAAGATGTCCGCGGCAGTGAACTCCATGATCGGCGCCCAATCGGATTCGATTGGCAGGGGCGCGGAAGGTTCAAAGTCCGGAGAGGAGTCCGGCACCTTGGAGTCACGAGTTGCGGAAACGACAGGGTTGGTGTTCGGCTCAATCGCTGTAGAGATAGCAGCCCCCAAGGCGGTGTCCAGCCACCCGTCCTCGATGGCGCAGTCAGCTCCGAGCTAAGGGTCGGAGCGGACGCTGGTGTGGCCTCCAAGGCACTGTCCGGCGGCAGGGCTAGATCATGCCCTTCGTGACAGTGCGGCGCGCTTGGCTGTGGCTCGAACCCGTCGAAGATCAAGTCTCCACGGACGTCATCCGTATAGTTCAAACTTCCAAATCTGACCTGATGGCCAGGGGCGTAGCTTTCAATCTGCTCCAGATGGCCAAGCGAATTGGCCCGCAGTGCAAAGCCGCCAAATACGAAGATCTGTCCGGGGAGAAAAGTCTCACCCTGGACCGCATCGTTATTGATGATCGGAGGAGCCATCGGGCCTAAAGATGACGACACAGAGGAACTCTCAACGAAAGCACCAATGTCGGTGTCAAAACCGGCGGATGTCGGGTAGGGGGTCCCGAACTGTGCGTCTAGGCGGATGGTAACAGGAGACAAGGGACACCATGTTTTTACCTAGGTTCGGGCCCTCTTGATGGAGGTAAAACCCTACTCCTGCTTGATTAATATTGATGATATGGGTAGTACAAGAGTAGATCCACCACGAGATCCGAGAGGCTAAACCCTAGAAGCTAGCATATGGTACGATTGTTGTTCGTCCTACGGACTAAAACCCTCCGGTTTATATAGGCACCGAAGAGGGTTAGGGTTACACAGAGTCGGTTACAATGGTAGGAGATCTACATATCCGTATCGCCAAGCTTGCCTTCCACACCAAGGAAAGTCCCATCCAGACACGGGACGAAGTCTTCAATCTTGTATCTTCATAGTCCAGGAGTCCGGCCGAAGGTGATAGTTCGGCTATCCGGACACCCCCTAGTCTGGGACTCCCTCACCCCCTATTATTCTCCAGCTACGGCAGTCTTACATCGCAGCTGAACGAGTGAACCCTCATACTCCCCTCCACGTGGGCATCCACCCACCTCGTCTTCTTTGGATCCTCATGGTTCCCTTCCTAGGCCTCGCCATCGTCCACCGCCTTGATGCTCTCGGCGCCTCGTGGTCAATGAGGTCAACAAATGACAGCCATCGGAAGTGGACTTTAGGCTATGAGGCTGATAGCTGGACCCTTCGGCTACATCTTCGATTACAAGGAAGTGCCTCCTTATTACTCGCCAAATAAAGTGGATTCCTCCCCCTGGCAGCTGGGACCCACAAGCTATATCTTTCCATGCAAGGAACTGCATCCTTATCCTCCCTGACAGCTGGGAGCCACCCGGTCGAAGCGTATGTAGCGTTGTCACAAATGTGTACGTACATACTAGTCTATCGGTCTCTCTGCAAGTACGAATCATGGCGGAGTAAGTAGCGACACGTGTCGTTGTAGAGCACCCGACATAGAAGTTGATGCAGTCCCGTCTATGTACACGTACGTACAGCCAAAGGGCAAAAAATACGGCCACATACGTACATACGGGCGGGGTCTCGAGCGCGTACTCGCGCATATATACGGACGACCAGGTCTTGTGTACATGGAGAGGCAATGGACGACAGCAACGGGTCCTGTTCATCGGGCAGCGAACCATTTGGTCGGAATGGAGAAACAACGTCATGTTCATCGGGAGGCAACCAACTAGGTCGAAATCTGTCCTGTTCAATGGGAGCCAACTGGCTTGGATGGAACAGCCAAAACAGGGTCTGGCGTACCACAGAATAGAGGAAACAACCTTCTGTTCGACCAGCCACGATCGAAATAGGGTCATGTTCATCGGGAGGCTGGCGTACCACAAAACGGAGGACACAAACTTTTGTTCGAGTGCCTACGGTCGAAACGGGGTCCTGTTGATCGGGAGGGGTGTGGCGTACCGCAAAACGGAGGAAATAGACTTTTGTTGGAGCGCCTACGGTCGAAACAGGGTCTTGTTCATCCACCATCTACTGCCTCGCTCCAGCATCCACGGGCTACTGTTCATCCACCGTCGACCTCCTCCAGCCTCCACCATCTACTCTTCATCCACAGGCTACTGTTTATCCAGCCTCCACTGGCTACTGTCCGTCCATCCTGCACGGGGTCCTGTTCATCCACCCCCAACTAGTTGGGGTGCGGCGGCCTCCTCGGGGTCCTATTCATCCAGCGGCAACGGCCTACTACCACGGGGTCCTGTTCATCCAACCCCCACCGGGAACTATTCATCCACAGCCAACCAACTGGCTCGACTCACCATGTCTTGACTCGTTCTACATACCACGCGCACGGTAGCAACGGTCACTATTCATCGAGAGGCAACCCAACACAGGTTGGGTACGTTGAGGGAATCCTGGATTAGGGGGTATCCGAACAGCCGGACTATATACTTTGGCCAGATTGTTGGAATAAGAAGATACAAGACTCAAGACTTCGTCTCATGTCCGGATGGGACTCTCCTTTGCGTGGAATACAAGCTTGGCGATCCGGATGTTAGATCTCTTTCTTTGTAACCGACTTTGTATAACCCTACGCCCCTCCAGTGTCTATATAAACTGGAGGGTTTAGTCCGTAGGACAAGATCAATCATAATCATCATAGGCTAGCTTCTAGGGTTTAGCCTCTACGATCTCGTGGTAGATCAACTCTTGTAATACTCATATCCTCAAGATCAATGAAGCAGGAAGTAGGGTTTTACCTCCATCGAGAGGGCCCGAACCTGGGTAAAACATCGTGTCCCTTGCCTCTTGTTACCATTAGCCTTAGACGCACAGATCTGGACCCCCTACCCGAGATCCGCCGGTTTTGACACCGACATTGGTGCTTTCATTGAGAGCTCCTCTGTGTCGTTGCTGCAAGGCTCGATGGCTCCTTCAATCATCAATCTTCATGTTCGGCAGCTTCGCACTGCGGGCCAATTCGCTTGGCCATCTGGAGCAGATTGACAGCTACGCCCCTAGCCATCAGGTCAGGTTCGGAAACATGAACTACACGGCCGATATCTGCGGAGACTTGATCTTCGACGGATTCGGGTCTATGCCAGGAGCGGCGAGCAGTCACGACGAGCACGGCCAAGACCTACTGTTAGACAATACTCGTGATATCGCACCTGCAAGAACTCCGGACCTAAATCTGGGGCAGATCGCGTGGTCCGAGGACGGGTGGATGAACCCCGCCCTGGAGTCCGCATACTCATCGGCGGTAGATCCGAACATGGACTCCATCCCCAAGAAGTCTGTGTCACTGCACCCCCAGACTTGTATCCGGCTCTAGGTTCCAGACCGCGCGCCCCCGAGCCCGCCAAATCTGGTTGGGCTCCGGTAATGGAGTTCACCGCTGCAGATATCTTCCAGCACTCGCCCTTTGGCGACATGCTAAATTCGTTAAAGTCTCTCTCTTTGTTAGGAGACTCTTGGCCGAACTATGTCCAGCTTGAGTGGGAAGCAGGAGACGAGGAAATTCGTTTCCCACCCACCACCCACTTCATCGCCACTGTCGATGATTTGACCGACGTGCTCGAC
Source organism: Triticum aestivum (assembly GCF_018294505.1). Taxonomy (NCBI): domain Eukaryota; kingdom Viridiplantae; phylum Streptophyta; class Magnoliopsida; order Poales; family Poaceae; genus Triticum; species Triticum aestivum. Next base: position 225,383,727 of record NC_057810.1, on the reverse strand, counting down.
TTCGACTCTGAAGACATCGACGGTGTGGACGACGACGCATGAGAAGAACAGGAACCACCGCCCACGAGGCGTTGGACGGCCACCTCCTCGTATGATATATATATGGTGGACACTCCCAAAGAAACCAACGGCGATGAGGCAATGGAGGATAACCCCTCAAGGAAGAAATCAAAACATGGGCGTCATCGGCGCCGCTCCAAGCCCCGCCACAGCAATACCGGCACAGGAGATGAAAACAATCCGGATGATGCCGAAGATGAATACAATCCCGAACAGCCTGCCTTCGAGCAGGCCAAATAGGAAGACGGGCATGTTAGCCCAGACGAACAGGCGACGGACGGATACTTGGAGGAGGATAACTACATGCCCCCCTCCGAAGACGAGGTGAGCCTCGACGACGATGAATTCGGCGTCCCTGAGGATCCCGTAGAGCAGGAGCGCTTTAAGCGAAGGCTTATGGCCACTACAAGAAGCCTGAAAAAGAAGCAGTAGCAGGTCCAAGCTGATCAAGATCTGCTCATAGACAGATGGACCGAGGTCCTGGCAGCCGAGGAATACGGACTCGAGCGCCACCCCAAAGGTTACCCAAAACACAAGTTGCTACGTCAACTTGAGGAGGAGGCCCTAAGGCCCACACAGGACGAGGTTGACCGGCCACCTCGTGGCCAGGATAAAATTGCGTATCAGCCTGAATACCAGCCCACACCCCCACGCCAATACACTACGTCCCGGGGCAATAGGCAGGACATGTGAGACATACTGGAAAATAAGGCAAGATAGCCAAGATCGATCTACGGATCGCGGGGGTGTGCCCCAACACGTGACGATGATCGTCATGCCGGATAGACTATCAACAAGTTCGTCCGGGCCGAACATAGCCAACCAAACTTATTCGAACTGTGTAGCCACATAGCCCGGCATAGAGGCGCCGCATACCCCCTCTGCTTCATTGACGAAGTGATGGATCACGAATTCCCAGAAGGGTTTAAACCCGTAAACATCGAATCGTACGACGGCACAACAGACCCCACGGTATGGATCGAAGATTTCCTTCTCCACATTCATATGGCCCGCGGTGACGATCTACATGCCATCAAGTTTCTTCCCCTTAAACTCAAAGGACCGGCTCGACACTGGCTAAATAGCCTGCCGGCAAATTCCATCAGCAGTTGGGAAAACCTGGAGGATGTGTTCCTTGAGAACTTCCAGGGCACTTACGTGCGACCACTGGATGCTGATGACTTGAGTCACATTACCCAACAGCCCGGAGAGCCAGCCAAGAAATTCTGGACTCGGTTCCTAACTGAAAAGAACCAAATAGTCGACTGCCCGGACGCCGAAGCTTTGGCGGCCTTTAAGCATAATATCCGCGATGAGTGGCTCGCCCGACACCTCGGCCAGGAAAAACCGAAGTCCATGGCGGCCCTCACGACACCCATGACCCGCTTTTGCGTGGGCGAGGACAGCTGGTTGGCTCGCAGTAGCACCACGCCAATAAACTCTGGCACTTCAGATGTCCGCAACAATAACGGCAAGCCATGGCGCAACAGACATAAGCGTCGGAACAATGGCGACAACACTGAAGACACGGCAGTCAACGTCGGATTCAGTGGCTCAAAATCCAGTCAGCGGAAAAAGCCGTTCAAAAGAAACAATCAGGATCGTCCAGTCTGGACCACATACTTGATCGCTTGTGCCAAATTCACGGCACCCCTGATAAGCCAGCCAACCACACAAACAGCGATTGTTGGGTGTTCAAACAGGCCGGCAAGATAAATGCCGAAAACAAGGACAAGGGGCTGCACAGCGAAGATGACGAGGAGCCCCGGCGTCCGAACACTGGGGGACAGAAGAAATTTCCTCCTCAGGTGAAAACGGTAAACATGGTCTATGCCACCCACATTCCCAAACGGGAACGAAAGCGAGCACTAAGGGACATCTATGCGATGGAGCCAGTCACCCCAAAGTTCAACCCATGGTCAGCCAGTCCAACCACTTTTGATCGTAGGGACCACCCTACCAGCATCCGTCATGGCGGTTCAGCCGCATTGGTCCTCGACCCAATCATCGACGGATTCCACCTTACGCGAGTCCTTATGGACAGTGGCAGTAGCCTGAACCTGCTTTACCAAGACATAGTGCGGAAAATGGGCATTGATCCTTCGAGGATCAAGCCCACCAAAACCACCTTCAAAGGTGTAATTCCAGGAGTAGAGGCCCGTTGTACAGGATCCAGAACACTGGAAGTGGTCTTCGGATCCCCGGATAACTTCCGAAGTGAGGAGTTAATCTTTGATATCGTCCCTTTCCATAGTGGCTATCATGCACTGCTCAGACGAACCGCATTCGCTCGATTCAATGCGGTACCACACTATGCATACCTCAAGCTCAAGGTGCCAGGACCTCGCGGGGTTATCACAGTCAATGGAACACAGACCACTCTCTCCGTACAGAAGAGCATACTGCGGCCCTCGCAGCAGAAGTACAAAGCAGCCTTCTCCGGCAAACCACTAATCCGGTGACAACAACCCCGAACACCGTCAAGCGAGTCCGGAGTACCCTACAGCAGAATTGCCAGGCACGCCAAGAGCGCGACTAGCAGTCCGGCCTCCGCCATAGCCCCATTCAGGCAGCATTTGTGCCGCGCGTACACAATTACGCACTCAAAATACCATGGGCATAGGCGGAGGCGCAATGGTGATGCGGTCAACAGTGCGGTTCAGCTGCAACATACTTTAATAACCTTCTTTCTCTTTCAGGACCCTACTTTCGGGCAGCCTCTTTAGAGAGCCGGATCATCGGACTTATCATAGGAGGGAAAACCAAGGAGGCAAAAGGCTTCGCGCACAAAGGGTATACCCAGGTGGTATCTGTCAATGATCATTATACCTGTTTTGCATACCCGCATGCGGCCCGCCCTTGGATAGGACATGTCAAATAGTCCTATTTGCTTCTGCTTAACGCATTAATTGTACACATATGCTCGGAGGTATTATTTCACAATAAGAAACAATATATAGCATCAGCTTATTATTCCTATCTTTACATTTTTACTATAAATGTTTATTTAATATTGAATCCGTACACTTTGGTATGTTCAGTTTGCCAGGGGCTTCTTATGGTGCCCCATAATACGGCAAGATAAGTCCGAACACTTTCGATAGTGCGGCACCCTGAACTTATAGCATTATATGCATCAACTCCGAATCATGTCTTGGGTCAATAGTTGGGTTTGCCCGGCTCCCTTGTTTTGGTACCTTACGTTCCATCATATCGGCTAAGGTAGTGTAGGGAGAACTATTGTGATTGTGTCCCGGTTCTTCCGGACGAGCACCTCAGTAGGGAAAGCCGAAAAATGACTGTCATGATGCGGCGAGAGCTGTGTCGGCCTTCTGGGAACGGGGGTCCCCAGACTTGTCTGCCTGCGGCCTGCGGCGTGGCTCAAAGGAGGCCCAGCACAGCCCATCTTCATCAACACAAGCTCAAGACCCTCGCGAGGGACCAAGCCTCGCGGGGCGGACGACAAGGAGCTTCCTCAGGCATGGCCTCGTCAGGCTGGCTCATGAGCAGGCGGAGAGTTCAAGGCGGGGTACCTCGCGAGGTGCCCATGACGCAAGCCATGACGACCAAGGGCGCCAGTCGGGCACCGGCCCGCGCAGTGTCCTCCTTTCCTCTTTGGTGCAAAGGGGGCAAGCGCAGGCGAGAGCATCAAGCAAAGGCATCCATTTCGGTGCAACAAGACCAAGACCAGCCCAACGGCAGGAAGGAAGTCATTGTGGAGCCCAAGCAAGCGTCACCACCAGAGCCTTTGACAGGCGAGGACCAACTTTAGTCAGGATAAGTGTACCCACTGTTCCCCTTCAAAATGGCCAATTGTTGGCGCCCTTCCTGCTCAATATTTGGGAAGAGGCCCAGGGACTTTGCCTATAAATAGGACTAGCCACCCCCAGGGTAGAGCAATCTGGACCTGACCTAGCAATCGGGATCCTCACTAAGAAACCAGTACATAGAGCGATTGAACTCCTCCCAGCAGTTCGTCGCACCAGCCAAGAACAGACCCTCGCGAGGCTGTTCTGCCTTCTATTGTTCATCATCAAGCCCAAGAGGCAATCCACCACACCACACACTGGAGTAGGGTATTACACCACAATGGTGGCCTGAACCAGTATAAACCTTGTGTCTCTTGTGCTGTTCAGTTTGGTAGTTTAGGTCCTAGCGATTCGGCGAGGAGCGAGCCGGTAGAGGGTTGAATCTCCACGCGCACCCCAGTGTTCGAACCTTAAGGGTCTGCCGGAACCCGAAATCTGACATTTGGCGCGCCAGGTAGGGGTGCGCCGGAATTTGCCTTCCGTCGCCTCGTTCTTCTCCGACCACCGCATCCATGTCTGACGCTCGTCGGGCTCGCGCCGAGCGCCGAGCCGCCCTCGCTTCCCATGTCGCCCAGATGGCTCCCGTCGGCGGGCGCCCTCGTCGTTCCCTATCACCTGCCGTCAACGCCGCCACCGGCCCGGCGGGGAACGAACAACAAGCATCGTCCCAGCATCCATCCCTGAGGCGGGACGGCCGCACTGCCACACCCTCGCTCACCCCCGCTGGTTCTTCGTCACGCGCGCCCCGCGCGGCCATGGAGGCCCGAGCTGCGCTCATCGCGGCAAACGAGCTCCTGCGCTACCGCCCCATCGATGACGTCTACGAAGAATGGCTTGACCGAGTCGCCGAGCTCATTCGCGCCCTCGGAGGCGCCCCCGCGCCGTCCTTCTCGCTGCACTGCACCCCGCCCTGCGCGGGCAACGAAGCTCCAGTGGCGCCTCAGCCGCCTCCTCCTCAAGAAGGCGCCCTGGCCCCAAGGCGCACGGCCCCTGGGCGGAACCCGCTCCGTCAGGCGCCAGCGCGGCAAGAGCAGAGCTGCCAAGAAGTCCCTCGCCCTCGAGAAGCTGCCTGAGCGCTCCCTGCTCTAGCACGTCAAGACCCTACTCTGCCCCCAGCCGCGGCGCATGGGGATCCGCAGGACCAAGCTCTCCGTCGCCCAAGGCCCCCTGTGGCCACGGCAGGCTGCCGCGCCTTCACCTCGGAGCTGCGCAGCGTCGCGTGGCCCGGCAAGTTCAAGCCAGACCTGCCTCCTCGCTACGACGGCACGGCTGACCCTGCAGAGTTCCTCCAACTCTATGAGTTGGGCATCGAGGCTGCCAACGGAGACAAAAAGGTCATGGCGAACTGGTTTCCCATGGCGCTCAAGGACGGAGCCCGCACTTGGCTCCTAAATCTGGCCCCAGGCACGATCTCCTCCTGGGACGAGATGCGCACTCGCTTCATCGCCAACTTCCAGGGTACTCGCGACCGGCCACCCTGTCACGCCCAATATGCGACCCTATCCAAAAGGAACTCGAAGGTCCCACCAAGGATAGACCCGCATATTGGAACGCTTTTGCAAGGTGGATATCATTACATCAACATTACATAATAGATGGGGATACATACATAAGGCATACAATGCCACACGAATACAACATCACAATACATCAGAGCAACATCCGACTACGGATGAAACACAAACAAGAACTCAAACTACATCCACCCTGCTAGCCCAGGCTGCCGACCTGGAACCTATCCCCTGATCGAAGAAGAAGCAGAAGAAGAACTCAATGCAAGCAAGCATCGCTCTCGCGTCATGATCATCGCATAACCTGTACCTGCAACTGTTGTTGTAGTAATCTGTGAGCCACGAGGACTCAGCAATCCCATTACCATGGGTATCAAGACTAGCAAAGCTTAATGGGAAAGGAAGGGGTAAAGTGGTGAGGTTGCAGCAGCGACTAAGCATCATATGGTGGCTAACATACGTAAATGAGAGCGAGAAGAGAAGCAAAGGAACGGTCGTCAACTAGTAATGATCAAGAGGTGATCCTGAACTCCTACTTACGTCAAACATAACCCGAAGACCGTGTTCACTTCCCGGACTCCGCCAAGAAGAGACCATCATGGCTACACACACGGTTGATGCATTTTAATTCGGATCTGGTGTCAAGTTATCTACAACCGGACATCAACAAATTCCCATCTGCCACATAACCGCGGGCACGACTCTCGAAAGTTTATACCCTGCAGGGGTGTCCCAACTTAGCCCATGACAAGCTCTCGCGATCAACGAAGGAATAGACCTTCTCCCAGGAAGACCCGATCAGTCTCAGAATCCCGGTTTACAAGACATTTCGACAATGGTAAAACAAGACCAGCAAAGCCGCCCGATGCGCCGACAATCCCGATAGGAGCTGCACATATCTCGTTCTCAGGGCAACACCGAATAAGTCAAGCTACGAGTAAAACCAGCCCTCGAGTTGCCCCGAGGTGGCCCCGCAGGTTGCTCGTTTTGGACCAACACTTAGACAAGCACTGGCCCAGGGGGGCTAAAATAAAGATGACCCTCGGGTTGGCTGACCCAAGGGAAGGGTATAGGTGGTGGTGAGGCAAATGGTAAAACCAAGGTTGGGCCTTGCTGGACAAGTTTTATTCAAAGCGAACTGTCAGGGGGGTCCCATAAATCACCCGACCGCGTTAGGAACGCAAAATCCGGGAACATAACACCGGTATGACGGAAACTAGGGCGGCAAGAGTGGAACAAAACACCAGGCATAAGGCCGAGCCTTCCACCCTTTACCAATATATAGATGCATTAATAATATAAGAGATATTGTGATATCCCAACATAAACCCTGTCCACCATGGAGAAATCTTCAACTTCACCTGCAGCTAGCAACGCTATAAGAGGGGCTGAGCAAAGCGGTAACATAGCCAAACAATGGTTTGCTAGGAAGGGTGTCAAAGGTTAGAGGTTCATGGCAATTTGGGAGGCTTGAAGAACAAGTTATAGGAAGCGCAACATAGCGATAGAATGAAGCAACTAGCATAGCAATGATAGTAATGAGATCCAAGGTGACGGTCATCTTGCCTGAAAGCCTGCAAGGAAGAAGAACGAGTCCATGAAGAAGACGAACGGATGAAGCCGAACCAACCGTAGACGAACGAATCCTCACGATCGCAACGAAACAGGAACTAACAAGAAGAATGACACAACATGGTAAACACACCACACATAGACAAGACATGATGCACAACAAGCAAGATGCATGACAAAGCTAGATGAAACTACTCATGGCAAGAGATGATGCAAACAAGAACAACACATCAAGGCAAGTTTAAATGAGGCCGGGAACAACATATAACAATTCCGGTAAGTTCTCATATGCAAATTTCGAAATTGGTCCAGAACTGAATAAACCTTAAGTTGAAGTTGTTAAACAGCAAGTTAAGATGCACCACGATAAACTACACGAAATTCTAGTCAAGTTACATAAAGAGTTCATTAGATTCGGAGCTACGGCCTAGAAGATATGAGCAAAACAAGTTAAGCATGACATTGATGCAAAATGCATCCAAACATCAAGCAAACACACCAAAACAAGGATGCAACATGGTAATATGAAGCTACATGCAAAATCAAGCAAGTTTCATACAGAGCACACTCAAAACGAAGCAACGGTGCAACACACACACACTATACAAGTCATAGCAACAATCTGTCGATAACAGCAACTAGGCATCTTGCAAGCATCAAAACAATAAGCTACAGCAACCCAACATAATAACAAAAGGCATGGGCATGAAGTACAGGTAAAGCATAACAAAACATGAACACTGAGCTATCTCCAGAAACAACTAGAACATGCTCAAAAGGACATGGTAATATTGCAAATAATAACAGTTTCAGGTTTATCAGGAAATAACATCAGGTTGCAATGTTTAGAGCTATCAAACAACATGGTACAGGAACTTAACATGGCAAACAAAGGCAACCAACAGTAATAAGACATGTTTGTGAAGCTATACATGGCAAGAGAAAGGTCATAGGGTGCATGGATCACTAGCAAACAATCATGGAAACATGGAACTTAATGTTAACAGGCTGATAGCAACATTATCAAGCAACTTTAGAGCAAGATTACAACAAGCTACAGCAACCTATAAATGCAACCAGGGGCATGAATGGATAGAGCATGACATGTAGATCAAAACATGTTTATAGGACATCTCCAGATTATGCACGAAATGACTAGTAGAAGCATCTTTACATAGCAACAAAATATAACAGAATCTGCCTAGCAAAACAGCAACATTATGTACATTACTTAACAAGCTCGGTTCACTCACCACAAGTCATTGCATGACAAGATAAGCATAGCATCATCAAGAAGGCATGTTTGTGAAACAAACCAGGGCAAGAACAAGTCCATAGATTTCAAGGATCAACTATAGCAAGCTTGGCTAAATTGAACAATTAAACAATCTGCCAGGAAACATTTTGAAGCAAAAGTAGAGCACCAAAATGACATGCTAGACTATTCCATAATTGCAAACAAGGGCATGAATGGATAGACAATAACCACATGTTCAAAACACCCTTACTGAAGTATCTCAAAATATGCATGGATCTCTCTGCAGCATCAAGTTTATATGGCATCAAAATAACAGCAGAACAGTGACTAAAATCAGCAATATCACGAAGCCTAGTTTGCATGCTTGTGCTAGTCACCACATTGATCACAAAAATACATGGCATACACCTCCGGAAAGATGGCATGGCATAGATCAAAACACATGTAGACATCAACCTCGTAGGATGCACACATCAACCATGTCAAAAATAACAAATGAGCAAGTTATAACAGTTTCAGCAGGTCAACATCAACATGCACTCTTCCAACAGCATTTCGGGCATCAAGATGATCTCAAATGAAAATGATGAACTGGAATGAAATGAAGTACTCGTCGAGACGAACAATTTGACATATTACACGCGCAAAACGGAGCTACGGATGCAGAGATACAATGCGATGAACATGGCATGATTATGTCAGGGATTCGGGGACTTGGTAGAATCTGGAGGTCAACCTGCACGGAAATCGAGGCACGACGTGAGCTCGCCGGAGTTGGACGCGGGAGAGGAGGGAGACAATGGCCGGGGAGGCTCGGGGACGCCGGATCCGGTGGATCCCGGCCGGATCCGAGCACCGGAGGCGGGGCGGCGGCTCGGGCGGCGAGGGAGGCGCGCAGAGGGGAGCGCCGGCCTCCGGCGAAGGAGATCGGGCGGCGGGGCCCCGACGCGAACTCCGGGCGGCGGCGCGGCCGGGAGCCGAGGCGCGGCGGTGCCTGGACGACGGCGGACGGGGCGGCGGGGAGAACCGGCAGCGGGGAGGCGACCGGGGCGGCGGAGCAGCCGCGGGACGGCGGCGGCGCGCCGGGCGGCAGCGGGCGCGGCGGCGCCGGGCGGCAGAGGCGGCGACCGCGGCAGTGGGGCGCGCGGGTCCGGTCTCCGGCGGGACGGGCCGAGCGGCGGCGGGATCCGGGCCCGCGCGGGTCCAGGACGGGCTCCGCGGGCCGGCGGTGGAGGCGGGTGGCGCGGCGCCACGTGGCGCGCACGGATAGGGCCAGGAGGCGGCGGAGGCTGACGTGGCGGCCTCCGATTCGTCGGAGTGAGGTGGCCGGCGGGGACGGACATGTCCGGCGCGGTGGAGACGCGTCCGGTGGCGCCGGGAGGGGTTTGATCTAGGGTTAGATCGGGATTTCGGGGAGGAAGACATATTTATAGGTAGAGGGAGCTAGGAGAGTCCAAATGAGGTGCGGTTTTCGGCCGCGCGATCGTGATCGAACGACCGAGAGCATGGAGGGGAGTTAGATGGGTTTTGGGCCACTTTGGAAGGGGTGTTGGGCTGCAACAAAAGAGGCTTTGCGGTTACCCGGTTAACCGTTGGGGTATCAAACGACCTCCAAATGGCACGAAACTTGACAGGCGGTCTACCGGTGCTATACCAAGGCCACTTGGCAAACCTCGGGCCATTCCGAGAAAGTTTAACACCTGCACAAGAGAAGAGGCAAAAAGGGGACGCCGGATGACATAGGAGTGCCGGATTGCAAAACGGACAACGGGGAAAATGCTCGGATGCATGAGACGAACACGTATGCGAATGCAATGCACATGATGACATGATAAGAAATGCATATGATGACATGGCAAAGTACAACACGCAAGCAAATGACATGGCAACAACGGCGAATAACTGACGGACACCTGGCGCATCGGATCCGGGGCATTACAAGACTCCTCCACTAACAAGAGATCTTGTCCCGAGATCTTAGGACCGAGACGGAAGGGAAAAGGGATGAGGTGAAACAAGAACTCAAGAGAAGAAGCAAAGAATCGAGAGCACTCGAGAATAAGAGAGGAACGGCGAGAACGACGAGAATCGAAAGCTCACGGAATCAGATAGACTATGAAATCACTCGTTCTAACCGGATTGGTTAGAATGAGAATAGAAACGAATAAGACCGAAAGGATTTAGGCAACACTCTGGTTGAACATGGAGAGGGTCGAATCATGAACTAGGGAAGATGTAATGATACTTGTCGAGAGGGAAAACACAAAGCCTCCGGAAGAATTAAAGGAATGGAATGAAATAAACTTAGAAGGAAGGGTTGAACGGAGTTTGTTGAGAAAATCAACAATGGAAGAATAAGCTTGTTGTGGTCTTATAGGTAACATCTCAAGATCATAAGGTGATAACCGGCCACAAACGGAAATGTTTGGATAGCTGAAAGAACGAAGAAATGCAAAACTCCACTTCAGAAGAAAACGGAGAATTAATTGCACTTCTAGATGCAAGAAAGAAAGCTTCCTGAGCTCCACCAAAAGAACCTTGATGAACACTTGAAGAATGAATTAAATCATGAAGAACACCATGAAGAACTCCGGTAAACAAAAGGATGATGAGATAGAAATGAAGGATGAAGGAATAAGATTAAACCTTGCGATGATTTAGATGGAGGTTCCGACGAGATAACCGAGAAAACTTGGAACTTCGGAAAAAGAAAGATGAAACACTAGAACCGAGAATTACTTCATCATGAACAATCTCCGGAAGAAAAGAATTGAATCACCTTGAGGAAATAAGAATAAGATTTATTGTATGCTTATCCTTCATTAAATTAAATTGATGGCAAGCAATGAATTTTGCATATTACTTATTCCCGTAGAAAGGATTGAAGAGAGATATAGCGCCAACTTGAAGAAGTCTTCGACGAATCACCAGGAGTATTGGAAAGAACGAATGAAATGATACGGAAACAAAGGAAGATGAATCTCGAACGAACCACCGTAAGAATTGAAAATGAAAGGTAGCAAAGGCACAATTCACCGGGAAGAATTGGAAAACGAATGAAGATACTAGAGGGGATTTAGATACATGAGAAGGAAGAGATCATGAACTGATTAGAGGATATTTGAATGATGCACCGGAAGAATATGGAGAAGAAGAGCTAAAAGCTGAGAATGAATAAACCCGAAATGATGGCCTTCGTAGGAATAAAATGGAAAGAACTCACGAAATGCCCCGGGTGGTAAGAAAAGAATTGTCACAATCAAAAACAATTATGAGGATGGAATGAAGCTAGAACCATGAATCTCTGGAAGAACGGGTAAGGATTTAAGAGGAACTCTTCTTCGGCCTTCAAAATCCGAGAATGACAAGGAGAAACACCACCAAATAGTTGAGGCACTCCGGAAGGATTAAAAGAGGAAAGATTGAGCCAAAGATGAAAATGATTTGAAAGCGATCTTGGAGAAGGAATATGACTGACGAGAATTCATTCTTACGTCAAACTTGGAAATGAATTGGAGAATCGCTCCTGATAATTCGAAGAGTCGGGTAAGATCCTGGGAAAAGACCTGTGGGTTAGGGCCCACTCACAAGAAAACACCATTGGAAATGTTTTTAAAGAGAGATTGCACCGGTTGAATTAAATAGCTTGAATGAGATAACAATCTCCAAATAGCTTGAACAGATTAAGAATGGAAACACAAATCTTCTGAGATATCTTCAACACTCTGGAACAAATGAATAGCAAGAGGTGAGTGATTTAGAGGTGCACCGGCATGAGAAAGCATTAGAAACAAGGAAAAGAATATAATCAACACTGAAAGCTTGAATTGGATCCACCGGAGAAGCAGAAAAAAGAACGGAGGATGATGAACTTGAAGCTCGTGAGCATCTTCATGAGGGATCACCAGATCAGAACATTGATTGAAAACAGTGAAGTGACTTCCCACAAATAAAAGGATACATGATTAAGAAAACTGAGTCCTTGAAGAAAAAGGGTGGGAGGCGGGAAAAACAAAGACAACTTGGGATGAACAAAACAAACACCATTGAGAAAACTTAGAATTGATCTTGCGGATGGGGAGAATGATGGGATCCACTTGAAGAGAAGCACGCCGGTTGGAAAAGAATTAACATGACGACCTCGATGATCAAGAAGGATTAGTACTCCCATAGAAATATGAGAACACCATTTAGGAAAGGTATGGATTCAACATTTGACTTCGAAGCAACTCGAATACCACAAATAAAAATAAAACAAAGGATTCGGCTTGCAGAATAAGCCGGAACAAATACATATGATAGAGATTTACCCAATCCCATATCATGCATCTGTCGGAAAGATATTCTAGGAGCTACTTGAATTCCCACCTATAAACTCCCGAAACTTTCTGGTTATGCAATCTGGTGTTGGGGATACAGGGGAAGCAATATATCTCACCCAAACTAACAATACCTACATCCAAGTTGTATCCATCCGTCAACACATAACCAAGAAACCTTTGGAAATCGTGTACCTCAACCTTCGAAAAGCATCCGTTATATGAGTTATGGCAATACTCCCGAACTCCCCAGTACTGGGTGACATCGAGGTTATCTCACCAACAACTGCATAAAAGATATTTTCGATGTCGGCAAAACTCAGGTATTCCAGAACTGCAACGATAAAATTATGACGATAACACCTCGGAGCTCAACTCCCCGGGACACTGCCACAACCCCTAAATGTCAGGAGGCACCAAGAACAATGTTCTTGTCATAAGAATATCGGAACGATCCCAAGATACCCGCGTGATCCTAACAAATTTTAGTGCAATTTGAGGAGAGGAAAGACAAAACATCTACGTCAGGAGTCCTCACCAGAGCGACGAAGGGGGCTGAGGAGTAAAAAGAATCCTACTCTCCGATATATATAATCCTAAGACTCAAAATAGTTTTTTTTCTAGACTCAACTATGATACCTGGCTCTGATACCAACTTGTCACGCCCAATATGCGACCCTATCCAAAAGGAACTCGAAGGTCCCACCAAGGATAGACCCGCATATTGGAACGCTTTTGCAAGGTGGATATCATTACATCAACATTACATAATAGATGGGGATACATACATAAGGCATACAATGCCACACGAATACAACATCACAATACATCAGAGCAACATCCGACTACGGACGAAACACAAACAAGAACTCAAACGACATCCACCCTGCTAGCCCAGGCTGCCGACCTGGAACCTATCCCCTGATCGAAGAAGAAGCAGAAGAAGAACTCAACGCAAGCAAGCATCGCTCTCGCGTCATGATCATCACATAACCTGTACCTGCAACTGTTGTCGTAGTAATCTGTGAGCCACGAGGACTCAGCAATCCCTTTACCATGGGTATCAAGACTAGCAAAGCTTAATGGGAAAGGAAGGGGTAAAGTGGTGAGGTTGCAGCAGCGACTAAGCAAGATATGGTGGCTAACATACATAAATGAGAGCGAGAAGAGAAGCAAAGGAACGGTCGTCAACTAGTAATGATCAAGAGGTGATCCTGAACTCCTACTTACGTCAAACATAACCCGAAGACCGTGTTCACTTCCCGGACTCCGCCGAGAAGAGACCATCACGGCTACACACGCGGTTGATGCATTTTAATTCGGATCTGGTGTCAAGTTATCTACAACCGGACATCAACAAATTCCCATCTGCCACATAACCGCGGGCACGGCTCTCGAAAGTTTATACCCTGCAGGGGTGTCCCAACTTAGCCCATGACAAGCTCTCGCGATCAACGAAGGAATAGACCTTCTCCCAGGAAGACCCGATCAGTCTCGGAATCCCAGTTTACAAGACATTTCGACAATGGTAAAACAAGACCAGCAAAGCCGCCCGATGCACCGACAATCCCGATAGGAGCTGCACATATCTCGTTCTCAGGGCAACACCGGATAAGTCAAGCTACGAGTAAAACCAGCCCTCGAGTTGCCCCGAGGTGGCCCCGCAGGTTGCTCGTTTCGGACCAACACTTAGACAAGCACTGGCCCGGGGGGGCTAAAATAAAGATGACCCTCGGGTTGGCCGACCCAAGGGAAGGGTATAGGTGGTGGTGAGGCAAATATTAAAACCAAGGTTGGGCCTTGCTGGACAAGTTTTATTCAAAGCGAACTGTCAGGGGGGTCCCATAAATCACCCGACCGCGTTAGGAACGCAAAATCCGGGAACATAACACCGGTATGACGGAAACTAGGGCGGCAAGAGTGGAACAAAACACCAGGCATAAGGCCGAGCCTTCCACCCTTTACCAAATATATAGATGCATTAATAATATAAGAGATATTGTGATATCCCAACATAAACCCTGTCCACCATGGAGAAATCTTCAACTTCACCTGCAGCTAGCAATGCTATAAGAGGGGCTGAGCAAAGCGGTAACATAGCCAAATGATGGTTTGCTAGGAAGGGTGTCAAAGGTTAGAGGTTCATGGCAATTTGGGAGGCTTGAAGAACAAGTTATACGAAGCACAACATAGCGATAGAACGAAGCAACTAGCATAGCAATGATAGTAATAAGATCCAAGGTGACGGTCATCTTGCCTGAAATCCCGCAAGGAAGAAGAACGAGTCCATGAAGAAGACGAACGGATGAAGCCGAACCAACCGTAGACGAACGAATCCTCACGATCGCAACGAAACAGGAACTAATAAGAAGAAGCACACAACATGGTAAACACACCACACATAGACAAGACATGATGCACAACAAGCAAGATGCATGACAAAGCTAGATGAAGCTACTCATGGCAAGAGATGATGCAAACAAGAACAACACATCAAGGCAAGTTTAAATGAGGCCGGGAACAACATATAACAATTCCGGTAAGTCCTCATATGCAAATTTCGAAATTGGCCAGAACTGAATAAACCTTAAGTTGAAGTTGTTAAACAGCAATTTAAGATGCACCACGATGAACTACACGAAATTCTAGTCAAGTTACATAAAAAGTTCATTAGATTCGGAGCTACGGCCTAGAAGATATGAGCAAAACAAGTTAAGCATGACATTGATGCAAAATGCATCCAAACATCAAGCAAACACACCAAAACAAGGATGCAACATGGTAATATGAAGCTACATGCAAAATCAAGCAAGATTCATATAGAGCACACTCAAAACGGAGCAACGGTGCAACACACACACACTATACAAGTCATAGCAACAATCTGTCCATAATAGCAACTAGGCATCTTGCAAGCATCAAAACAATAAGCTACAGCACCCCAACATAATAACAAAAGGCATGTGCATGAAGTACAGGTAAAGCATAACAAAACATGAACACTGAGCTATCTCCAGAAACAACTAGAACATGCTCAAAAGGACATGGTAATATTGCAAATAATAACAGTTTCAGGTTTATCAGGAAATAACATCAGGTTGCAATGTTTAGAGCTATCAAACAACATGGTACAGGAACTTAACATGGCAAACAAAGGCAACCAACAGTAAGAAAACATGTTTGTGAAGCTATACATGGCAAGAGCAAGGTCATAGGGTGCATGGATCACTAGCAAACAATCATGGAAACATGGAACTTAATGTTAACAGGCTGATAGCAACATTATCAAGCAAATTTAGAGCAAGATTACAACAAGCTACAGCAACCTATAAATGCAACCAGGGGCATGAATGGATATAGCATGACATGTAGATCAAAACATGTTTATAGGAAATCTCCAGATTATGCACGAAATGACTAGTAGAAGCATGTTTACATAGCAACAAAATATAACAGAATCTGCCTAGCAAAACAGCAACATCATGTACACTACTTAACAAGCTCGGTTCACTCACCACAAGTCATTGCATGACAATATAATCATAGCATCATCAAGAAGGCATGTTTGTGAAACAAACCAGGGCAAGAACAAGTCCATAGCATTCAAGGATCAACTATAGCAAGCTTGGCTAAATTGAATAACAAGTAAACAATCTGCCAGGAAACATTTTGAAGCAAAAGTAGAGCACCAAAATGACATGCTAGACTAATCCATAATTGCAAACAAGGGCATGAATGGATAGACAATAACCACATGTTCAAAACACTCTTACTGAAGTATCTCAAAATATGCATGGATCTCTCTGCAGCATCAAGTTTATATGGCATCAAAATAACAGCAGAACAGGGACTAAAATCAGCAATATCACGAAGCCTAGTTTGCATGCTTGTGCTAGTCACCACATTGATCACAAAAATACATGGCATACACCCCTGGAAAGATGGCATGGCATAGATAAAAACACATGTAGACATCAACCTCATAGGATGCACACATCAACCATGGCAAAAATGACAAATGAGCAAGTTATAACAGTTTCAGCAGGTTAACATCAAGATGCACTCTTCCAACAGCATTTCGGGCATCAAGATGATCTCAAATGAAAATGATGCAATGGAATGAAATGAAATACTCGTCGAGGCGAACAATTTGACATATTACACGCGCAAAATGGTGCTACGGATGCAGAGATACAATGTGATGAACATGGCCTTGATTATGTCAGGGATTCGGGGACTTAGTAGAATTTGGAGGTCAACCTGCACGGAAATCGAGGCACGACATGAGCTCGCCGGAGTTGGACGCCGGAGAGGAGGGAGACGATGGCCGGGGAGGCTCGGGGACGCCGGATCCGGCGGATCCCGGTCGGATCCGAACACCGGAGGCGGGGCGGCGGCTCGGGCAGCGAGGGAGGCGCGCGGAGGGGAGCGCCGGCCTCCGGCGAAGGAGATCGGGCGGCGGGGCCCCGACGCGAACTCTGGGCGGCGGCGCGGCCGGGAGCCGAGGCGCGGCGGCGCCTGGACGACGGCGGACGGGGCGGCGGGGAGAACCGGCAGCGGGGAGGCGACCGGGGGCGGCGGAGCAGGCGCGGGACGGCGGCGGCGCGCCGGGCGGCGGCGGGCGCGGTGGCGCCGGGCGGTGGAGGCGGCGACCGCGGCGGCGGGGCGCGCGGGTCCGGTCGCCGGCGGGACGGGCCGAGCGGCGGCGGGATCCGGGCCCGCGCGGGTCCAGGACGGGCTCCTCGGGCCGGCGGTGGAGGCGGGTGGCGCGGCGCCACGTGGCGCGCACGGATAGGGCCAGGAGGCGGCGGAGGCTGACGTGGCGGCCTCCGATTCGTCGGAGTGAGGTGGCCGGCGGGGACGGACATGTCCGGCGCGGTGGAGACACGTCCGGTGGCGCCGGGAGGGGTTTGATCTAGGGTTAGACCGGGATTTCGGGGAGGAAGACATATTTATAGGTAGAGGGAGCTAGGAGAGTCCAAATGAGGTGCGGTTTTCGGCCACGCGATCGTGATCGAACGACCGAGAGCATGGAGGGGAGTTAGATGGGTTTTGGGCCACTTTGGAAGGGGTGTTGGGCTGCAACAAAAGAGGCTTTGCGGTTACCCGGTTAACCGTTGGGGTATCAAACGACCTCCAAATGGCACGAAACTTGACAGGCGGTCTACCGGTGTTATACCAAGGCCGCTTGGCAAACCTCGGGCCATTCCGAGAAAGTTTAACACCCGCACAAGAGAAGAGGCAAAAAGGGGACGCCGGATGACATAGGAGTGCCGGATTGCAAAACGGACAACGGGGAAAATGCTCGGATGCATGAGACGAACACGTATGCGAATGCAATGCACATGATGACATGATAAGAAATGCATATGATGACATGGCAAAGTGCAACACGCAAGCAAATGACATGGCAACGACGGCGAATAACTGACGGACACCTGGCGCATCGGATCCGGGGCGTTACACACCCGCCGTGAGCGACATGCGCCGTATCAAGCAGCAACCAGGGGAAACCCTGCAGAAGTACATCCAGCGCTTCAACAACGCGCGCCTCAAGATCCCCAGGGTGACGGAGGAGGCCATCATCTCATCCTTCTCCGACGGTGTGCGCAACGTCAAGATGAAGGAGGAGCTGGCGATGCATGATGACCTGTGCACCTCTTTGGAGGTGTTCAACTTGGCGACCAAGTGCGCCAGGGCTGAGGAGGGGCGCCTCTCCCTCCTTGAGCTGCCTGCCGTGAACCCCGAAGAGAAGAAGCCCAAGGCCAAGGTCGTGAAGCGCAAGGGAGCTGCCGTACTCGCGGCCGAGCCAGACACCAAGCGGGGCAGAGATCAGCCTGAATCCTCCAAGGGCAGTCGGTACTGCGTGTACCACGACCTCCACACCCACAACACCAATGAATGCCAAGAGCTCCAGGCCGTGCATGAAGGAAGGGTCGGCAGACGTCCCGACCGTAGCGACCAGGGCTACGGCCGAGGAGGAGGAAGGAATGCAGGACGTTGGGAAGACCGCAGCCCGCGCCAAGGGTGGTGCGACCAACCTCGCGAGGATCGCTGGCAGGACCCGCCTCGCGAGGGAGGCTGGAGGGATCAGCCTCGCGAGGATCGCCTGCAAGGGAACGCAGGCCTCCCTCCGCTGCCGCCGCAGCCAAGGAGAAATGAAGACCGTCATCAGGACGAGGGGGCTGGGGTTTCCAGGAACCACGCGCGATCGCCTGCATCCTGGGCGGAGCTCAAGCCCCAGCCTCTCAGCGCATCTTCAGGAAGTTCGCCCGCGAAGTGAATGCAGTCCTCCCCAAGCTCGAGGCCATGCGCCCTCTCAGGTGGTCGGCATGCGCCATCACGTTTAGCTCAGCGGATCAGCTCAATTGCGCGGCCACAGCCGGGGTCCTCCCGATGCTTTGTTCCCCAATCATCAGCAACGTACTAGTCACCAAGACCCTCATCGACAGCGGGGCAGGGCTCAACGTCCTGTCCGTGGAAACGTTCAACAATCCTCAAGTGCCCTACAGTCAGCTTCAGCCAACCAAGCCCTTCCCCGGAGTCACCGACGGCTCCATGGTCCCAATAGGGCAGGTCCGCCTTCCTGTCACCTTCGGGGCACGCGACAACTACCGCACTAAGCTCATCGACTTTGATGTCGCCCACATTTGCCTGCCGTACAACGCCATCCTTGGGTACCCGGCGCTGGCCAAGTTCATGGCCGTAACCCAACACGGCTACAACGTCCTCAAGATGCCAGGAAGCGGAGGGGTCATCATAGTGCCCTGCGAAGAGAGAGACGCAGTGTGCTCCCTGGAGCGAGCCTTTCAGGCTGCATCGCTGGAAGACCCAGACCGCGGCAGGAGGAGGCCTCCCGAGGCCGCCCCCAAGAAGAAGAAGACATCGTCCGGCCCGGCCCCTTAGGAGGCAGGCCCCTCAGGGCCCGCGCTTGCTCAGGGGGAGCCTCCTTCCATCGCATAGGGAAGCGCACCCCGCGCCCTCCTCAGGCAGGGCTCGGGGGCTCTCCCCTGGAGGACCGCCGACCTTGCCAAGGTCACGAGGGAGGCGCTTGGGCACCACGTGGAGGCATGCTTCGAAGCACGTTTCCCTCAAGAAGGACCAAGGCAAGGAGGGCCGAACCCTCAGGAGTTCGTCAGTAAGGCCATTCGGGAGTTACAGGAGTCAAGGGTCATGAGAGGCAGCCGCCGCCTAACCGCCGTGGCCCCCCATCTAGGCGAGGATGGTGGGCTGCGCGTCTGCATCGACATACCGGGGCTCAACCGAGTCGCGTCTCAAGAGCGCCTCTGGCCCTCGTGAGTGGGACGTTGCGAGGGTCCGCCCCACAGCTACGTGTGCATGCCTTATGGCTTGCCGAACGCGGCTGCTGCGCACCAGCGTCTCATGAGGGCCATCTTGGAGGCTCAAGAGGTCAGGCGACCCACAGCCCTGGCGGAGATGGAGATGGCCAGCGAGGAGCCGCCAGCGCCTTCGGAGCCTCCTGAGGCCCCTGGGCCTGGGGGCTCGTGAGGATCGGCGCCCGCGGCCCACCGGGTCTGCTACACCAACACCCCTTCGTCCCCAACATCATCAGGTGACATCTTTTAAGTTCAATTTCTAGCTGGGAGCGCCCTCAGGGTCGCATTATTCCCAGGCCGCGTGGGTCCGTCCCCGCGGCATGTATCCATTTTTATTTCATGTCCTTAGCTTACCTTATTGGGGACGCCCCTCGGGCTGCATCATCCCCAAGCTGCTCGGGCCTGTCCCAGCGGCATGTATCCTTCTTGCGTTTATCTTAGGGCTATGCTTTCGATCCACCATGCTTGTTACTTGGTGCCCTTTTTCTCCTGGTTGTCGGAATCTTGGTCGTTAAAGGGGGGTGCCTGAGCATCGCGACTCAGGGCTCCTACCGGCTCTCCGGCCCTCACCCTATGGTCTTGTCCATGGCATCGCGACCTCGCATGCCAGTGACGGCTGAGACCAGCCCGAGAGCCGGGACCCGAGGACATAGAGTTTAGTCATCTAACCCAGCTTGCGCGTTAAAGGGGGGGTGCCTGAGTATCATGACTCAGGGCTCCTACCGGCTCTCCGGCCCTCACCCTCTCGTCTTGTCCATGGCATCGCGACCTGGCATGCCAGTGACGGCTGAGACCAGCCCGAGAGTCGGGACCCGAGGACATAGAGTTTCGTCATCTAACCCAGCTTGCGCGTTAAAGGGGGGTGCCTGAGCATCGCGGCTCAGGGCTCCTACCGGCTCTCCGGCCCTCACCCTCTGGTCTTGTCCATGGCATCGCGACCTGGCATGCCAGCGACGGCTGAGACCAGCCCGAGAGCCGGGACCCGAAGACGTAGAGCACCGGCATCTGGCCAAATTTGCAGGAACACACTCAAAGATAAGGCCCAGAGCCAGGCGCAACCCGCCTTGAGGTAGGGCCCCGTGAGTCCTGCGCTGGCTCACGGGTGCCCAGATACACCTCGTCAAGCCCTACCATGCCAACCACGTGTCAGGGTGGGGTTGTATATGCCCCGGGGGCTCCTCCCGGAGGGGAGCCCCCTCCCACGTACTAGTGGAAGCACCATGCTCCGTGCTGGCTGGCGACACTACCGAGGAGCGGCTATGCCCATGCGCATACGGTAGAGCTATGCTCTGCGCTGGTGATAAACAACTGAGGGTGGCCTCCGGGCCGCATCAACCTCAGGGAGCCCGGAGCTCAGTGTCTGGCCTTGTCGCAATGCCTCCCCTCGGGAGTGCCGCGCGAAGGGGCTGGGCATGGGGGCTACGCCTGGGTCTCGCCCAGACACACGCCACCTGGCCAGGCCCCCCCGGGCCTGGTTCATCGCACGTCCCTCCCCGAGCGGAGCCAAGGTACGAAGGTTGTTTGAGCGTCAAGGGGGACTCCTGAGCATCGCGACTCAGGAGCCTAACTGGTCACGTAGCCCCTCACTCCTTAGTTCCGGAAGGCTAACGGCGGTTTAGGTATGCGCGGGGCCGGGCTCTGCAGACGTAGAACGGCAGATCCACCCGCATCTCACCTCCCTAAGGAGTCACCCCCACATCTCACCTCCCTACTTGATGTTCGAGCACCAAGGGGGACTCCTGAGCATCACGACTCAGGAGCCTAACTTGTCATGTAGCCCCTCACTCCTTGGTCCCGTCCTGGTTTCTGGTCGGGGCCAATGGCGGCTGAGGTATGCGCGGGGCCGGGCTCTGCCACCGTAGAACATAAGCAAGTAGGAAGGAATAATGCAAATTTCATGGAATTCAAAAGCAAATATTACAGTCCATGCTGTTATCACGGCATCAAACATAAGTTTTAACGCCTCCCCGAGGCATGGTACATGCACAGGAATTAAAAGCAGGACGGGAGCCACGACGGAGTCACTTGCCGGCGGGGGAGCTGCACGGAGCAGGTTCGCCTTGTGGAGCAGCAGGGCTAGCAGCGCTCCGCTTCGGTTGGTACTGAAGGCCCGGAACTTCCCCAGCAGAGCCTCCGCACGACCCTTCACGGCCTCAGCAGCGGCAGTGGCACGCTCGCCGCTCACTGACTCCAGCAGGCTGTCAAGGTCGATGTTGGGGTCACGAAGATAGATGTGGGTGAAGACCCGCGTCAGCGCTGCAGAAGACAAGACGTGTGCCTCGGCCTCAGCCGTAGGACCTAGGCCAAGGGTGACGTCTTGAAGGGCGCGAACCAGGAAGGAAAGCAGCTTGGCGGGGCCATCCTCCTCGCCGGCCAGCGGGCTCTCAAGGCCACTGTCATAAAGTGTCTTCAGCGAAGTGCGAGCCTTCTCTTCCATATCCGCGAAAGCCACGCGATCCTCGGCGAGAACTCGGGCCTTGCTGTCCAGCTCAACCTTCCTCGCCTCCAGCTCTTGCTCCAGCACGCCTAGGCGGCCACGGCGCCTCTTGAGCTTGGCCTCCAGATCCTTGACGGCCGCCTCGCGAGCCTTTATGCTTTCCTCCTGCTCTTGGCGAAGGCGGGCCTCCTCGGCAAGCTGGTTCTGCAGGCCCTTCAGCTCACTCTCCAGCGTCTCACAGCGACCTTGGACGCTAGCTGCCTCCTCCAGGGCAGCATCGCGGGCAACCTTCGCCTCAAGGACGGCTTGCTTCTCCTCGTCTCAAGCCATCGAGGCCTGGACCAGCGCCACCCGTATCGAAGCATCGGAGCGAATCTAGCCAGAAGCCAGCTCCAAGCGCCCGGCCACTAGACGAGGGTCGGCGCCCAGAAGATCCTGCCGCAGACGGTCCAGTCCGGCAATGGCGCGATCCAGAATAGTATTCTGGGAAGCAGCCGTCGGTGGAGTAGGAGGAGAAGACGGCAGCGTGACCATAGCATCCTGAGGCGGAACCAGCTGCGCCACGACGGCAGTGGAGGCAGCGTCAAGCAAGGGCACCTCGGGAGTCGCCTGGGTCAAGGGGGCTGAGCTCGCCCCAGCAGGCTCAGCCTGGCCTCGCGAGGATGCCCGGGCAGGAGAGGCCAGCGCGTCACAGTCACCTTCTTTCTCGGGCGGAGGCACTACCACGGATGGGGCCTCAGGAGCTCCCTTCGGCTTCTTTGCCGCGGGCCCCAGCCTGGCCGGAAGATACGAGCATCAAGTCTCGGCAAACAAAACAATAATCAAGAAAGGAATCAAGCACTTACAGGTCGTCGCAGGTGGGCTCAAGCAGCCTCCGGCCGTACTTAAAGCCCGAGAGCCGGCTGCAAGGGTCAGCTTCAAGGGGCTCGGGAGCAGGAGGTGCGCCTACGGATCGCCTCGGGGCCGGGGCAGACCCGCGGGGGATCAGCCCAGTCCGGTCCTTCTTCTGGATCTGAGGCAGGCTCCTGCCTCCCTGCTCATCCTCATCCTCGTCGTCGTCACTCTGGGGGAGGCGAAGAGTGCGGGACCTGCGCCAAAGGGGAGGAGCCCTTGACTCCGCCTCTGAGTCAACCCCCTCTTCCCGTTCCCCTTCTTCCTTCTCTTCGTTGGAGTCGTCGAGGGACACGTCCACCAGGTCCTCTGGAGCCTCCGTGGGCATGGGCCCATCCCCATTGAAGACGGGCATGGACCCCACTACCTGCTCCCAATCCTCGCGAAGGAACAGGGGCGTAGGGGCGCCCTCCAGCCTCGCCACGTCGCCCCCAACCAAGGACTGGAGGACCACAGCCAGATCCTTGTCGGCCAAGACCACGGGGCTCGGGTGAGGCCTCCACATCAGAAGCGAGTACTAACGGAGCGGAGCCAGCTGATCCTCCAGGAACTCCCTTAGCAGCGACGCACCGGTCAGCTTCGCCACCGCCACGCTGGCCGGCCTCAGATTTGCGTCCATCTTCTCCAACACCAGCTTCGCGCGGGGATCCAGAAGCTCCACTCGGGACCAGTCATCGGAGCTCGCGGGGTGCTCCGTGGGCAGGATCAGCCGAGGATGGATGCGCCCTGCATCCACCAAGACCCACTTGCTCCTGAATCCCTCAATCCTCTTCCCAGGGTTCGAAATGGCGATGGAGCCGCCGTACGCGACGAAGCTCGCGCACGCGGAGGCGGAACCACGGGAGGTCCAGAGGGAGAAGTAGTGGCATAGCAAGGCCACCGAGGGTTTCACCCCTACGTGAGCCTCACAATAGTAGGCGAAGATTGCCAGAAGAAGGACGGAGTTGGGATGGAGGTGCAGAGCTTGAATATTGTAGTGGCGGAGGACAGAGAAGAAGAACTCAGAAAAGGGAGGCACCAGACCGCCGACGATGGCGCTCACGAAGAGCGGATAGAAGGTGCTCCCTCGGCCTTCAGGGGCAGAAGAGCCGGCCTTGAACGCCTTCGTCCCGTCGATGCCCTGCGCCGCCGCCATCTGGCGCACTTGAGCAAGGCTCGCCTCTGACACATTTGGCGAGTCCAAGGCAGGTGAGTACCAAGCTCCGGCCGGGGCTTGGCGAGGCGCCATGGTAGGCTAGGGCGCACAGGCGGAGTAGATCTGAAGACTTCGGAAGCAGGGAGGAGAGGCGCAAGAAAGGGGATCTGAGCAGCAACTGGAGGAAGTAAAGGAGGCAAGGGAGATGCCGCTCCTTTATCAACTCGCACGGTTGCAGAGGCGCCCACGTCCAATCAACCGCCACGCGGCACCCAAGGCCGCAGGCTGTTAGGGCCCGCGACGCTTCGCACTTGCCCTTTCGCCTCTCTGCTCGGCCAAATTCGGGCACGCCGTGGGCCCGGGGGCTACTGTCGGCGTTCTGGGAACGGGGGTCCCCAGACTTGCCTGCCTGCGGCCTGCGGCGTGGCTCAAAGGAGGGCCAGCACAGCCCATCTTCATCAACACAAGCTCAAGACCCTCGCGAGGGGCCAAGCCTCGCGGGGCGGATGACAAGGAGCTTCCTCAGGCACGGCCTCGTCAGGCTGGCTCATGAGGAGGCGGAGAGTTCAAGGCGGGGTACCTCGCAAGGTGCCCATGATGCAAGCCATGACGACCAAGGGCGCCAGTCGGGCGCCGGCCCGCGCAGTGTCCTCCTTTCCTCTTTGGTGCAAAGGGGGCAAGCGCAGGCGAGAGCATCAAGCAAAGGCATCCATTTCGGTGCAACAAGACCAAGACCAGCCCAACGGCAGGAATGAAGTCATTGCGGAGCCCAAGCAGGCATCACCACCAGAGCCTTTGACAGGCGAGGACCAACTTTAGTTAGGATAAGTGTATCCGTTGTTCCCCTTCAAAATGGCCAATTATTGGCGCCCTTCCCGCTCAATATTTGGGAAGAGGCCCAGGGCCTTTCCCTATAAATAGGACTAGCCACCCCCAGGGTGGAGGCAATCTGGACCTGACCTAGCAATCGGGATCCTCACTAAGAAACCAGTAGATAGAGCGATTGAACTCCTCCCAGCAGTTCGTCGCACCAGCCAAGAACAGACCCTCGCGAGGCTGTTCTGCCTTGTATTGTTCATCATCAAGCCCAAGAGGCAATCCACCACACCACACACTGGAGTAGGGTATTACACCACAATGGTGGCCTGAACCAGTATAAACCTTGTGTCTCTTGTGATGTTCAGTTTGGTAGTTTAGGTCCTAGCGATTCAGCGAGGAGCGAGCCGGTAGAGGGTTGAATCTCCGCGCGCACCCCAGTGTTCGAACCTCAAGGGTCTGCCGGAACCCGAAATCCGACAAGCTGGTCGCTGTTCGAGAGGTCTTAAATCCCTAAATATTTTCTCTGCTTTAGGCGAGGAATCGGTCTTGTCCGATTTAGGTGTGTTTAGTGCCCCAATTCGGTTTTCCAAATTCTAGGAGCTTCGCCGAAATTCAAAATTGTATACTTATATGGCTAAGTGAGAGTTATAAAGCCGCATAGTCTGATTGCCTTGTTCGTTGTGCCGAACACCTCATTCAAGGACCAAACATTTGGATAAAGAGTGTTTGGGTTTTCTACGAACACCCCAGTACTAGTTACGCGGGGGCAGAAGCCGACGACTGGCCTACTTTCAGAAATTTATAAATAGCCACATAGAAGGTAATATTTTAAATCAACAAAGCACCATATAGCGCAGACGAACTAGTTTTCATATTACAAAAGACAACATGAGTACATTCACTCAGAGATTACGTCCTTGGTACATTCATCGGCCATGTGGCGAGCGCCTTTCATAATGCCATCATAATATTTCTCGGGGTAGCGATGCGCCTTGCCCTCCGGCGGTCCATCCTTCACCAACTTCTCTGCATCCAGCTTAGCACAATGGATTTCTCGGGGTAGCGATGCGCCTTGCCCGGCCTTCCCCGACGGGCACCCTCAATACAAACGGATTTCTTGATAACTTCGAGCCGCGAACAGGCATTTACCATCCGCTTTACAAGGCCGAAGTAGCTGTCGGGCAGGGGCTCACCAGGCCACATTCGGACAATGAAGTCCTTCATGGACACTTCGGCCGCCCTGTGGAGTTCAACCAGCTGCTTCAGTTGGTCACTCAGAGGCATTGGGTGTTCGGCTCCAGCATACTAGGACCAGGAGCTCCCCTCTTCGGCATGGTAGAACTTTGTGACATCCGATATGCTGCGTGGCAGATCTGCGAATGCCCCTGGAGAGCTCCGAATTCGGATAAGTAAAAGAAATGTCTCCTCCACATGCTTGCTTTGCATAATGAATGTCTTACC
The DNA here is from genome assembly GCF_018294505.1 of Triticum aestivum. Classification (NCBI taxonomy): domain Eukaryota; kingdom Viridiplantae; phylum Streptophyta; class Magnoliopsida; order Poales; family Poaceae; genus Triticum; species Triticum aestivum. The sequence goes on along the minus strand of NC_057810.1, from coordinate 225,357,118 downwards.
CGCCGCTATCTTCTTGGCCGCCTGGATTTCCTGCTAGGCCTTTTGGGCTTCGGCCCTGGCGTCTTTCACACTCTGAAGGGCCTTAGAAAGCTCAGACTCTTTCATCTTGAAGTCACGCTCCATGGACTCGAACTTCTTGCCGAACTCCTGGAGCTCTTGCTGTACCTCGCCCACCCTAGCATCTTGCTTTTCACGCTCAATACGCTCCGTGGCCGCCTTGTCTTCGGCCTCAGATAGCGCTTTCTTCAGGGCCACCACTTCGGTCGTGGCCCCTATTAAAAAGTCGTGATGCTTTTTGTTAGCGTCACCAATTTTTTTCTCCTCTATATGACACATGAATGGGGTATCACTTACCTTTGTTCTCTTCAAGCTGCCTCTTCGTGAGGCTGAGCTCCTCTTCGGCCTGCTTTAGGTCCCGTTCGAGTCCGGCAACCTCTGTTATATGGGTAGCAGCGGCAAGTAGCACCGCCTGTTTATTCACATAGACACATATTGTTAGATTCCTGCGGTTTAAAGTTGATCCTCCGTTTGGCTTTTCTTTCCGAACACCAAACAGAGTATCAGGGGCTACTGTCTATTGGGTGATAATTTCTCATACTTTTGATTACTTACCTCAAAGCCTGCAGAAGGCAGGTGCAGGCTTCGGTCAATCCGCTTTTGGCGGATCGAGCCTTCTGAATCACCGCACTCATAAGAGTACGGTGCTCTTCATCCATGGAAGCGCCGTGAAGCACTTCCAGCAAACTGTCTGACGCCTCTAGCGCAACGGAAGTCATCGGCACGGCCGGCTCGCCCTCCTTAGCGAGGGGCTGCCTACCTGAATTTGGAACCTTTGGAGGTTCCGGCACAGTGTCCGGCTGGGAGCCCCACTTGCTGTGGCTCTCGTCAGCATAATTTGTGGGGATCTTACTCCCCATGTGCCCGGCGTCTGGAATTTCGCCTTGGGGCGTCTCCAGAGCCGCCTCTGGTACCCTTTGGGACCACACCTCCGTGTCATCCACAGGCCGAGGGGAGGTGGCCGTCGGGAGCGAATTCATCGCTGAATCGCTTAGAGACCCATCCGAAGAGGATACCTCAGGATGAGCCCTGGCCGGACTGCATATACGTGTTCGGCATAATAACAAACTATGAGGCTAAGTCGCACTAAAGTATTACAGAGTGTGGATACTTACGATCTCACCAGGGGCTTGCCCCTAGGCAGCCACTCCTCCTCGCTGTAGGCGGCCATGGTGGAGTGATCTGGAAGGGACGCCTTTCCCTTGTTTGGCGTCCTAGCCTCCCCCTGCGGGGCGGATTTCCTTTTATTCTCCTCCCCAATGTGAGGAGGCGGAATTTCTTCGTGTTTCCCCCGCCTCCGTGGGAGGAATCTGCCTCGTCGTCCTCGGACGAGTCTATGACGGCCTTGCGCCGGGGACCCTTCCTGGTCCCCAGAGCCGCCCTCTTAGACCCTTCGGCCTCCTCGGATGGGGCGGCCCTTTTCTTCTCCGCCTCCCCTTCGTGGGAGGATCGTGCCTCATCGTCTTCGGACAAGGCGTCCGGTGCGACCTTACGCCGGAGACCCTTCCTGGTCCTTGTGGCCTTCTTTTCGGCCTTCTTTTCCGGCACCTTGTAAGGCGCCGGGACTAGCATCTCCATCAGGAGAGCGGTTGCTGGATCTTCCGACCATGGAGCCGGACAGTCGATCCGCTCCGCCATCACCACGTAATCCAGATTAAATACACATGATGACTTAAAATCCTCCCATGAGTATGCTGGGAAAGGTACATCTGGTGATGGTCAGAAAACTCACCGGATGAGCGAGCTGCATGGCGTGGAGTCCGCGGTCCTCGGATGTGGGAGGAGGTATTTCGGTGGCCTTGAATAGCGCCTTCCATGTGTCCTTGTGTGTCGTGCCGTAAAGCTCTTGAAGTGTCTGGTGTTTGGCCGGATCGAACACCCACAGATTGAATGCCCGTCTTTGGCACGGAAGGATTCGGTGGAAGAGCATGACCGGACCATGTTGACAAGTTTGATCTTCTTGTCCATCATATTTTGAATGCAGTTCCGAAGTCTTGTCAGCTCCGCAGGTTCGCCCTAGGCTAGGCCTTTCTTTTCCCAGGAAGTGAACCGCATGGGAATTCCGGATCGGAATTCGGGGGCCACCGCCCAGTTGGCGTCGCGCAGCTTGGTGATATAGAACCACCCTGATTGCCACCCTTTCACGGTCTCCGCGAAGGAATCATCAAGCCAGGCAACATTAGGCATCCTTCCCATCATGGCGCCTCCGCACTCTGCTTGCTGGCCGCTCACGATCTTCGGCTTCATGCAAAAGATTCGTAGCCACAGGCCGAAGTGCGGCTTGATGCGGAGGAAGGCCTCGCACACGACGATAAACGCCGAGATGTTGAGGACGAAATTTGGGGCTAGATCATGGAAGTCCAGCCCATAGTAAAACATGAGCCCGCGGACAAAGGGTTGAAGTGGAAATCCCAGTCCGCGGACGAAATGGGCAAGGAACATGACCCTCTCGTGGGGTCCCGGAGTCGGGACGATCTGCCCTGCGTCCGGGAGCCGGTGCGCAATGTCTGCGGCCAAGTATCCGGCCGCCCGGAGCTTCGCAATGTGCTCCTCCTTGACGGAAGAAGCCACCCACTTGTCTCCCGCTCCGGACATGTTTGGTTGTGCGGAGAAGGCGAGAACTAGGGTGCTGGGGCTCTAGGGTGCGAGAATGGATGAATGAATGAGGAAGAAGGAGTGTGTAAAAAAGGGAGATCCTTATCCCTTTATAGAGGTGGCGAAAATGGTGCGCCTCCCCTCTTGCCTGAGGAAATCGTTTATTTTCTAAGCGCCGTAGTTGGGTTAACCATACCCGTATTGATGGGGATCCCGTGATAAAGGGACATGATCTCTGCTTCGACAAGACGTGCCGAGGAAACCGCCTCGCAATATGTGTGGTGGCTGGTTGTGGGAAAACGATTCGAATAATGACTTCACCATGGTGAGATGCCATGTTGTCTAAAGTTGTCAGCAGATTATATTTGTGGAATATTGTTCTCTCTATAGTGGAATGCGGAAATTATCTCACAGAGCCGGACACGATCCTCAATCTACTGTGGAGTATTCGGAGATGGAACCCGCCTTGCAATGCCGAAGACAATCTGCACGCCGGACTCATCATCATTGAAGCCTGGTTCAGGGGCTACTGAGGGAGTCTTGGATTAGGGGGTATCCGGACAGCCAGACTATATACTTTGGCCGGACTGTTGGACCGGGAAGATACAAGACTCAAGACTTGGTCACGTGTCCGGATGGGACTGTCCTTTGCGTGGAAGACAAGCTTGGCGATCCGGATGTTAGATCTCTTTCTTTGTAACCGACTCTGTATAACCCTAGCCCCCTCCGGTGTCTATATAAACCGGAGGGTTTAGTCCGTAGGACAAGATCAATCATAATCATCATAGGCTAGCTTCTAGGGTTTAGCCTCTACGATCTCGTGGTAGATCAACTCTTGTAATACTCATATCATCAAGATCAATCAAGTGGGAAGTAGGGTTTTACCTCCATCGAGAGGGCCCGAACCTGGGTAAAACATCGTGTCCCTTGCCTCCTGTTACCATTAGCCTTAGATGCACATATCGGAACCCCCTACCCGAGATCCGCCGGTTTTGACACCGACATACGTCTCGCACGGGGGCTCGATCGGCTTTAGTAACCAGCAGTAGTGATCGATCACTTGGGTTCAGTTAGCAGCAGCACCGAAGGAATTGCTCGGGTTCAGTCAACAGCCAAGGTATCGATCGCCCGGGTTCAGTAACGTGTGATCGCTTGGTTCAGTTAGCCAACGCCTCGCACACACGCGCGTACACGAGAGAAACGTGCAAACCACAGTGCATCGCTCAGCCCCGACCACCCACCATAACTGGGAACTCCTAAATATTTTCCTTGCCCTCTCTTCTACCATGATTTTTTCCGTCATGGATGGCCCAAAGAATGACATGCAGGTGCGTCTCCGGCCCGCCCAGGACGAACAACCCATTTTATGTCATGATTTTTTTCATAGAAGTAGGAGCCCACCACATCTATGATGATACCGGGTTTTGTCACAATTATCATCATAGAAGTGTCATAAGCATGACAGAAAAAAATTCATTCGGCCCAAAGTTTCATGGATGTGTCTTTTTTGTAGTGCAAGTAACATACCGACAGACAAAGGGAATTACGTATGTTGTCCTAACGGTTCGACCAATAAAGATCTTCGTAGAATATGTAGGAGCCAATATGGGCATCCAGGTTCCGCTATTGGTTATTGACCAGAGAGGTGTCTAGGTCATGTCTACATACTTCTCGAACACATAGGGTCCGCACGCTTAACGTTTGTCGACGATATAGTGTTATATGAGTTATATGTTTTGGTACCGAATGTTGTTCGGAGTCCCGGATGAAATTACGAACATGACGAGGAGTCTCGAAATGGCTAAGAGGTTAAGATGATATAGGACGATGGTATTTGGACACCGGAAGTGTTTTAGGACGTACCGGGGAGGAATCTGGTCACCGGAAGGAGGGGACAGACCAGCCCAAAAGGGGGCTAGTGCGCCTCCTCCCTTGGTTGGCCAGCCCTAGGGAAGGAAAAAGGGGAGGGCTAGCCCCTCCTGCCTTTCCCTCTCATGGGAGAAAGGAAAGGGGGGACCACCCTCCCCTGCCTTCCCCGCACTCCAAATAAGGAACGGGGACGCGGTTTGGGAGGGACCCCAAGTAGGATTACTCCTACTTGGGCGTCTCCTTTGGTTGCTCTTCCATCCCTCCCACCTATATATATGTGGGAGGGGGGCGCCTAGCATAGGACAAACAATTCCTTAGCCGTGTGCGGCGCCCCCCTCCATGGTTTACACCCCAAGTCATATTTTCATAGTGCTTATGTGAAGCCGTGCGGAGATAGCATCACCATCACTATCACCATGCCATCATGTTGCCGAAACTCATCCACTACCTCGCCGTCTTGCTGGATCAAGAAGGTGGAGGATGTCATAGATCTGAGCATGTGCTGAATGCGGAGGTGTCGTACGTTCGGTGCTCAATCGATTGGAACGCGAAGAAGTTCGACTACATCATTCGCGTTGTCAAACGCTTCCGATTATGGTCTACGAGAGTACGTAGACACACTCTCCCCTTCTCGTTGCTATGCATCTCCTTGATAGATCTTGCGTGTGCGTAGAATTTTTTTTGTTTTCCATGCAGCGCTTCCCAACAATGGCATCCGAGCCAGATCTATGCGTAGATGATATGCACGAGTAGAACACAAAGAGTTGTGGGCGGTGATGGTCATATTGCTTACCACCAACGTCTTATTTTGATTCGTCTGTATTGTAAGATGAAGCGGCCTAGACCAATCTTACATGTCAACGTACACGAGACCGGTTCCACCGACAGACATGCAACTAGTTTTTCATAAAGGTGGCTGGCGGGTGTCAGTTTCTCTGACTTTAGTTGAATCAAATTTGACTATGGTCGGTCCTTGAAGAAGGTTAAATCAACAAAATTGATAAATCACCATTGTGTTTTTTGCCGTAGGTAAGAATGGTTCTTGCTAGAAGCCCATACCAGCCACGTAAAAACTTGCAACAACAAAGTAGAGGACATCTAACTTGTTTTTGCAGGGTATGTTGTAATGTGATATGGTCAAGACATGATGTGATATACATTTGTTGTATGAGATGATCATGTTTTGTAAGTTATCAGGAACCAGCAGGAGCCTTATGGTTGTCGCTTTATTGTATGAAATGCAAACGCAATGTAATTGCTTTACTTTATCGCTATGTGTTAGCAATAGTTGTAGAAGCAATAGTTGGTGAGACGACCACGATGCAACGATGGAGATCAAGGTGTCGAGCCGGTGATGATGGAGATCATGATGATGCTTTGGAGATGGAGATCAAAAGCACAAGATGATGATGGCCATATCATGTCACATATTTTGATTGCATGTGATGTTTATCTTTTATGCATCTTATTTTGCTTAGAACGGCGATAGCATTATAAGATGATCCCTTCACTAAATTTCAAGATAAAAGTGTTCTCCCGGAGTATGCACCATTGCTAAAGTTTGTCGTTTTGAAGCACCACGTGATGATCGGGTGTGATAGACTCTATGTTCACATACAACGGGTGTAAGACAGTTTTGCACATGCATAATACTTGGGTTAAACTTGACGAGCCTAGCATGTACAGACATGGTCTTGGAACACTCGAGACCGAAAGGTCAAACGTGAGTCATATAGTAGATATGATCAACATAGAGATTTTCACCATTGAAGACTACCCCATCTCATGTGATGATCGGACATGGGTTAGTTGATTTGGATCATGTATCACTTAGGTAACTTGAGGGATGTTTATTTAAGTGGGAGTTCATTAGTAATTTGATTAGCTGAACTTAATTTATCATGAACCTTAGTCCTGATAGTATTTGCAAATTATGTTGTAGATTAATAGATCATGATGTAGCTCCTCTATTTTTGATATGTTCCTAGAGAAAACTAAGTTGAAAGATGATACTAGCAATGATGCGGACTGGGTTCATGATCTAAGGATTATCCTCATTGATGCACTGAAGAATTATGTCCTTGATGCACCGCTAGGTGACAGACCTATTGCAGGAGCAGATGCAGACGTTATGAATGTTTGGCAAGCTCGAAATGATGACTACTTAATATTTTAGTGTGCCATGCTTTACGGCTTAGATCCGGGACTACAAAAATGTTTTGAATGCCACAGAGCATATGAAATTTTCCAAGACCTAAAATTTTTATTTCAGTCTCATGCCCGTGTCAAGAGGTATGAGACCTCTAACAAATACTTTGCCTACAAGGTGGAGGAGAATAGCTCAGCCGGTGAGCATGTGCTCGGAATGTCTGGGTACTACAGCCGCTTGAATCAAGTGGGAGTTTATCTTCCAAATAAGATAGTGATTGACAGATTTCTCTAGTCACTATCACCAAGCTACTAGAACTTCGTGATGAACTATAATATGCAAGGGATGACAAAAATGATTCCCGAGCTCTTCGCTATGCTAAAATCAGCGAAGGTAGAAATCAATAAAGAGTGTCAAGTGTTGATGGTTAACAAGACCACTAGTTTCAAGAAAAGGGGCAAAGGGAAAGAAAGGAAACTTCAAGAAGAATGGCAAGCAAGTTGCCACTCCCATGAAGAAGCTCAAAGCTCGACGTAAGCCTGAAACTGAGTGCTTCTACTACAAAGGGAATGGTCAATAGAAGCGGAATTGTCCTAAATACTTAGTGGATAAGAAGGATGGCAAAGTGAACAAAGGTATATTTGATATACATGTTATTGATGTGTACTTTACTAGTGTTCGTAGTAGCCCCTGTGTATTTGATACAGGTTCAATTGCTAAAAGATCAGTAACTTAAAACAGGAGTTGCAGAATATACGGAGACTAGTTAAGGGCAAGGTGACGATGTGTGTTGGAAGTGATTCCAAGGTTGATACGATCACCATCGCACACTCGCTCTACCTACGGGATTAGTGTTGAACCTAAATAAATGTTATTTGGTGTTTGAGTTGAGCATGAATATAATTGGATCATGTTTATCGCAATACAGTTATTCATCTAAGACAGAGAATAATTGTTGTTCTGTTTACATGAATAAAACCTTTTATGGTCATACACCCAATGTAAATGGTTTATTGAATCTCGATCGTAGTGATGCACATATTCATAATATTGACGCCAAAAGATGCAAAGTTGATAATGATAGTTGTAAGTGCATCTAGTGCCCCTTAGTGAGTTTGGTGTATTGAAGACTTATAGGTCAAGGGATTAATATGTTTGTGACTGTACACAGGCTCTATAAGTCGATGAGGAGTTTGATATTTACGATGAATGTCGACCCCTAAAAATGTATGTCTTCAGCTGAAGACTTTGGTTCTCCTGAAGACTTTGAAAGTGAAGAAATTGGTGCGACCTTGAAGATTTGGATATTCATGCGAGGACTATGAAGCGTGAAAACTTTTGCTTTCGTAGTTTCATTTTCTCTTTCTTGAGTCATAGGAAACACCGTACTGTTAAAGGGGGTCAAGGTAATACTAAGGAAACACTTTCCAAGTGATGCTCAACTCAAAATCCTACACCTACCCAATCCTTTCAAGTGAAGCCATTGGAAATCTCATACAGTTCAGTCAAGTTCTTCAGTGATAGAGACAAAGATCTTCTGGTCTCTGAGGAATTCGTTCTGACTAAGGAGTTAGGAATTCTCCAGTGTGGATTGCCAACACAATGAGGAACATGATAGCCCTGAGGAATTTGATTCTCAAATATCCGACCGTTGTTGTGCTACGCGCCAGCCCCCAAAATATCTACCCACCTAACGGTCATATCATTGAAGGGCATTCATGTCTTATCATTTCGGGCTGCTCCCTAGGCTATAAATAGCGGCCCTCCTACAACCACTAGCTGGTTGGCTGCTCCGAGAGAAACTGACACTTGTCATTGAGAGCATCCCATCCTCCGAGAACTTTGAGCGAAAATCATCAAGTGAGGAAAACCCCAAAACCCAAATACCTACAACCCAAAGTGATTGAGCATCACTGAAGAGATCGTTCCTATGTGGAACCGATGCTTGTTACCTTTGAGGACTGTGCATCCTCCAGACGGTTAGGCGTCATGGTCTGAGCATCCAAGAGGAATTGTTGATCGTTGAGTGACCAAGTCTGTGAATGTTTGGAAGTCACCTGAAGACTTACCACGATATTTTTAAAAATTGCCTATTCACCCCCCTCTAGTCGATATAACGCACTTTCAATTGGTATCAGAGCAAGGTACTCCCTTGTTCTGTGTGATTTTGGTTTAACCACCTGGAGTTTTAGTTATGTCGACTACAGGAATGATCAAGGTCTTGGCTGGGTGTCCAACTTTAGATGGGACGGACCACCCCTACTGGAAGAATAAGATGCGCATGCATCTTGAGGCAATTGACAATGATCTCTGGTATGTTGTGGAAAATGATGTTCCCTCTGTCACTCCGTCTATAAATGTTGCTGATGTGAAGAGATTCAAGCAACTCGACTCTCAAGCGAAGAATATCATATGTGGCCATCTGAGCAAAGGACAGTTTGGTAGAGTGAGTGCTTTGGAAACAGCAAAGCTGATCTGGGACAGGTTGTCGAAGGTCAACGAAGGAGTTTCTACTCAACGTGACTCCCGAGTTGACGTTCTTTGCAATCTCTTCAACAGAGTCGACAACGAAAATGTTCAGCAAACCTTCGATTGCCTCACTGACATCTCAAATGAGCTTCAAGCACTTGGTGCCAGTGACATCACCAACGATGAGGTGGTGAAGAAATTGCTGAGCTCACTTGATTCCTCATTCGATACTCTTGCATTGATGATTCAAGAGCGAGTAGACTACAAGTCACTAGATCCTGCTGATATCCGAGAGGCTAAATACTCATGAGTTCCAGCTTGCTGAGAAGAGAGACCTCTATGGGCCAAGCTATGGAAGATCACGCGCACTGAAGGCCAAGGTAGTCTCTGAATCTGAAGGTGAAGATTCTGGTAGCAGCCATGGTGATCCTGAAGAACTGAGCCAGGAGCTAGCAATTCTCGTGAGGAAATTCCAGAAGTTCTCTAGGAGTGGTCGCTTTGGAAAATATTCAAGAAGTGATGATTCATCATCCCGTGACTACAAGAAGAGCACCTGCCACAAATGCAAGAAACCTGGTCACTACATGTCTGATTGTCCTCAGTCGAAGAAGGAATCGAAGAAGAAGAAGTACAAGGATGACAGTTCTAATGACTCAAAGAAGAAGAATAAATCTTCAAAGTCCTCATCGTCAAAATCTTCAAAGTCTTCATCTCACAAGAAGAGCATTTCCAAAAAGGCTCCGGCATTTATTGGCACGGAAATGGACTCTGAAGCTAAATCTGAGGAAAATGTGGAAGAGGAGGAATCTGATGAGTTAGACTCTGGTGTGGTGAGCCTAGCCCTTGCTAGTGCTTACGTCCGCAACTCCATCTTAAACGCTGAAGAAAATGACCTCCCCAACACTGCCAACAAGAGCATCGATGACTACTGATACGTCTCCAACGTATCTATAATTTATGAAGTATTCATGCTATTATATTATCCATCTTGGATCTTTTATATGCATTTATATGCTAATTTATATGATTTTTGGGACTAACCTATTAACCAAGAGCCCAGTGCCAGTTTTTGTTTTTTCCTTGTTTTTGAGTTTTACAGAAAAGGAATACCAAACGGAGTCCAAATGACTTGCCAATTTTTGATGATTTTTTATGGACCAAAAGAAGCCCCGGAGTAAAAGAATTGGGCCAGAAAAGCCCCGAGCCATCCACGAGGGTGGAGGGCGCTCCCTACCCTCCTGGGAGCGCCCCCCTATCTCGTGGACGACTTGGAGACCCCCCTGATGTGAGACCGACGCCAAAAATTCCTATAAATACAGAAACCCCAAAAAGAAACCTAGATCAGGAGTTCCGCTGCCGCAAGCCTCTGTAGCCACCAACAACCTCTCAGGAGCCCGTTCCGGCACCCTGTCGAAGGGGGAATTCATCACCGGTGGCCATCTTCATCATCCCAACGCTCTCCATGATGAGGAGGGAGTATTTCACCCTCGGGGCTGAGGGTATGTACCAGTAGCTATGTGTTTGATCTCTCTCTCTCTCTCTCTCTCGTGTTCTCTCTATTGCACGATCTTGATGTACCACGAGCTTTGCTATTATAGTTGGATCTTATGATGTTTCTCCCCCTCTACCTTCTTGTAATGGATTGAGTTTTCCCTTTGAAGTTATCTTATCGGATTGAGCCTTTAAGGATTTGAGAACACTTGATGTATGTCTTGCATGGGATACCCGTGGTGACAATGGGGTATTCTATTGATTCACTTGATGTATGTTTTGGAGATCAAATTGCGGGTTCCGTGACCTTGGGAATCTATGCATAGGGGTTGGCAGACGTTTTCGTCTTGACTCTCTGATAGAAACTTTGGGGCACTCTTTGAAGTTCTTTGCGTTGGTTGACTAGATGAATCTGAGATTGTGTGATGCATGTCGTATGATCATGCCCACGGATACTTGAGGTGACAATGGAGTATCTTGGTGACATTAGGGTTTTGGTTGATGTGTATCTTAAGGTGTTATTCTAGTATGAACTCTAGGATAGATCGAACAGAAAGAATAACTTCGTGTTATTTTACTACAGACTCTTGAATAGATCGATCAGAAAGAATAACTTTGAGGTGGTTTCGTACCCTACAATAATCTCTTCGTTTGTTCTCCGCTATTAGTGACTTTGGAGTGACTCTTTGTTGCAAGTTGATGGATTGTTATATGATCTAATTATGTTATCATTGTTGAGAGAACTTGCACTAGTGAAAGTATGAACCCTAGGCCTTGTTTCGAAGCATTGCAATATCATTTGTGCTCACTTTTATCATTAGTTGCCTTGCTTTTTTTCTATTTTCAGATTACAAAAACCTATATCTACCATCCATATTGCACTTGTATCACCATCTCTTCGCCGAACTAGTGCACCTATACAATTTGCTATTGTATTGGGTGTGTTGGGAACACAAGAGACTCTTTGTTATTTGATTGCAGGTTTGTTTGAGAAAGACCATCTTCATCCTACGCCTCCCACAGATTGATAAACCTTAGGTCATCCACTTGAGGGAAATTTTCTACTGTCCTACAAACCTCTGCACTTGGAGGCCCAACAACGTCTACAACAAGAAGGTTGTGTAATAGACATCAAGCTCTTTTCTAGCGCCGTTGCCAGGGAGGTGAGTGCTTGAAGGTATATCTTTAGATCTTGCAATTGAATTTTTTAGTTTCTTGTTTTATCACTAGTTTGGTCTATAAAAGAAAACTAAAAAATGGAATTGAGGGTGCCTCATATGCTTCATCTTTTTAATATCTTTCATGAAAATAAGGATTCCGATAATTGTGCCAAAATGCTAGAAGAAGAATGCATTAAAATGTTTGGCACTAAATCTTTGAATGATGAGCATGATTGCAATGTTGTTAGTATGAACTCTTTGAATATCCATAGTACTAATGATGATTGCACTAGTCGTGATGAAAATGTCTCTTATAAGCATGTCAACTTTTGTGGAGTGCATAGAGTTTGCAAGTACACACCAAATAGGGAAGATAGATTTTGCAAGAGGCATAAGTATTTAGAAACTAAATGGTTGCAAGAAAGGCTAGATGTTTGTGCTAAAAATTTAAAATTTCTTTGCCATCCTTGTGAACTTTGCAATGAACGTGATCATTTAAATCTCCAATGCAAATTGCTTCACGATCGAGTTGTGTCCAAAAATTGTGATGACTTGATTTCCCTTGCACATCATAATGAACTTAGTTTGCTTGTGGGCTATGAAGAAATCAAACGTATAACTAAGGATCTTCTAGAATTTGTCCTTGATAAAGTTCTTGATTTTGATCTAGAGGAAATTTATATGTATTGTGCGGTGAATTGCCTTGAAAATCCTTATATTCCAATTAAATAAAGACAACAAAACAAATAGAAGATGAAGAGAATACTAATGAAAGGGAAGCGACTTCCCAATATCTTCCTATTGTTTCTTATGATGAATCAGGTAACGAGGAGGAGCCTTCTGTTCAACCAATCTCATTAATAAGGAGCTCCAAAAACAGGATTAAACCCACACATAATGTGAAGAAGAAAAAGAAAAGATGGAGAAGCAAAGGTAAAAAGGTATCCCTCCCAAATGATGTTGCTCCTATTACTCATTGTGATGATGATAATTGCTATACTATTGGTGCTATCCATACTATTAATGATGAGAGTGATTATGCTTATGATATGCAAAGGCCCAAGCTTGGGGATGCTATGTTTGATGAGAATGACATGTTTGAGAATTTATTTGCTGCAATTAATGTTTGTCCCAATCTTGGGGATGCTATGTTTTATGAACAAGATATTTTTAATCGCCCAAGTTTTGATATGCAAATTTATTATGATGATAGCATGCCTCCTACTTATGATGATTATATTGATGAAAGTGGGTTTGGAAGAGTGTCAACTTTAAGAAGTAATGATCCCACTATTTTGGTGGGTGTTGAATCTTATTGTGACAATTATGAAAGTGGATTCGGAGAGGTCATGACTTTATTTAGTAATGATTCCACTATCTTGGAAGAGGTTTCAATTGATTATGATGAGAACAAAGTTGCTACTTATCATGATTATTGTGATGATACTTATGTTATAAAAAGTAGTGATGATTATATTTACAAAACTTTTCATGATTATGATTACCCTTTTTCTTAACATTACTCTTTTAATGTGGAAACAATTTATAGTATTTGAGTTTCTTATGATACTCCCACTATTCTGAATAAGAAGAATTTTGCTTATGTGGAGAGTAGTAAATTTTCTATGCTTGTGCATCATGAAAATAGTGTTTTATGTGATAGTTATATTGTTGAATTCATTCATGATGCTACTGAAATTTATTATGAAGGAGGAACATATGCTTGTAGGAATTGCAATAATATCAAGTTTCCTCTCTATGTGTTGAAAATCTTGAAGCTATGCTTGTTTTGCTTTCCTATGCTAGTTGATTCTTGTCATAAGTTGTTTTCTCACAAAATCCCTATGCATAGGAAGTGGGTTAGGCTTAAATGTGTTAGTCATATTCTTCATGATGCTCCCGTTATGTTTCAATTCTTATCTTTTATGCGAGCATCATTGAAATCATCAGGCCTACCTAAAAGGCATTAAAGAAAAGCGCTTGTTGGGAGACAACCCAATATTTACCCCTACTGTTTTTGTGTGTTCACATGATTAAGCTACTGTAGTAATCATGTTTTATAGCTTTTGTTTCAATAAAGTGTCAAGTAAGACCTTTGGGATGGCTTACGGTAATAGTTGATTTGATCTTGCTGAAAAACAGAAACTTTTACGCGCACGAAAATAATTTTCTTCAATCACAGGAACGTGATTTTCAATTGATTCATTTTGTAGAAGATTAATAAACAAATTTCTTAGGACTTCCTAATGTCTAAGAATTTTTTGAGTTACACAAGTATTCGAAAGTTACAAATTGCTACAGGTTGTTCTGTTTTTGACAGATTCTGTTTTCTATGTGTTGTTTGCTTATTTTGATGAATCTATGAGTAGTATAGGAGGGTATGAACCATAGAGAAGTTGGAATATGGTAGATATTGCACCAATATGAATTTAAAATGAGTTCACAACAGTAACTAAGTGGTGGTTTTATTTTCTTATACTAACAGAGCTTATGAGTTTTCTGTTGAGTTTTGTGTTGTGAAGTTTTCAAGTTTTGGGTAAAGATTCGATGGACTATGGAATACGGAGTGGGAAGAGCCTAAGCTTGGGGATGCCCAAGGCACCCCAAGGTAATATTCAAGGACAACCAAGAGCCTAAGCTTGGGGATGCCCCGGAAGGCATCCCCTCTTTCGTCTTCATTCATCGGTAACTTTACTTGGAGCTATATTTTTATTCGCCACATGATATGTGTTTTGCTTGGAGTGTTAATCTATTTTATTTTGTTTTGCTTGCCGTTTGAATAATATCCAGTCTTCACATAGTTACATAATTATTCAACTACTCATTGATTTTCACTTATATCCTTTTAGAGTAGTTTGTCATTTACTTGTGTGCTTCACTTATATCCTATGAGTAAATGGTTGAATGAGTTGAATATCATAAATCTGAAATTATATATGTTTCATATGCTTATCCCATGGGGAGTAATGACTTCACATATAAGAAGTAGAGGTGGTAAATTTATTGAAGGTTAGCAAACATTGTATTGGTCACTTGACCAATTCATGAAAGAATATCGAAGGAAGAGAGATTTCACATATAAATATACTATCTTGGGCATCTTCTTTTATTGTGAGCCCCATTAATTATTTTCAAACCTGAGCAAATTAGTTGAAGTTGGACAAGGAAGATAACATAATGAGTTATTATTGGGTATATTTGTATAGAAGTTATATTGTTATGGATCCTCTAACATGTGGTGCTTGCTATTTAGAATCCTTTGCTAGCCAAAATATCTGTACTAAGCGGGAATACTGCTTGTGCATCCAAATTCCTTGAACCAAGTTTCTTCCATGAGTGTCCATCATATCTACCTATATGCGGTACTTACCTGTCGTTCCGAGTAAATTCGCATGTACGAAACTCTAAACCTTCAAATAATAATCTGTTTTGTATGCTCGAATCGCTCATGTAGCGACTAGGGGCTGTCAGTATCTTCCATGCTAGGTGGGTTATTCTCATGATGAGTGCACTCCGCTCATCATTCACGAGAAAATGGCTGGTAACAGGGATGCCCGGTCCTATTATCAAAAGATCAAAAACAAATCGCAAATAATTTAAACAAAACACCCCCAAGATTGTTGATAGTTGGACGGCCCCCGTTGTTTCGGACAAGCGATGGAGTGTGATTGTTGGTGGAGGGGAGTAAAATCTTTACCTTTCTGTTTGGGAACCGCCTATAATGTATCTAGTATGGGAGATATTGGGAACTATTGGTTGTTATGTTGACAACGAAAGCATACCTCTCAAAATTATTTTCATCTCTGTTTTAAAAGCTTCGAGCTCTGGCACCTCTTCAAATCCCTTCTTCCAAGCTACTCTTTATGCAAGAGTCAGTATTATTCCATCTCATTCCAAGCTACTCTTTAGTTGGCAAGCATCATGTGATGGGGAAAGATCTAAGCATATATGGCCATTCAAATATATTTGATCATGAATTATTATTGTTGACAATTATCTATATGATAATTAAGTTGGGAGGCGAAACATTAAGCCCCTATCTTTATCTGTGTTCGATGGATGCTATTTGTTATAAAAATATGCTTTGAGTGATAGCAATCATGGAAGACTATATGATAGTTGAGTATGTGGGATTTGCTAAATCAAAGATCTTACATAGACCCTTCCTGGAAATAAGATGAATTGCAATTGTTTGATGACTGAGAACATAGTTTGTTAGTTTTCAAGAAAGTTGATGATCTATGCTTTAACATGTGAATAGCTTGTTACTTGATCGTGAGAAGTTTTATGAGATGAGCTACTGTTATGACATATAATGATGCTAGAAAAGGTGATTGAAATTATCATTGATCAAACTTGTGCACCTGCTAGCATTCACACTTCATAAATTATTTCTTTTATCATTTACCTACTCGAGGACGAGCAGGAATTAAGCTTGGGGATGCCGATACGTCTCCAACGTATCTATAATTTATGAAGTATTCATGCTATTATATTATCCATCTTGGATGTTTTATACGCATTTATATGCTAATTTATATGATTTTTGGGACTAACCTATTAACCTAGAGCCCAGTGCCAGTTTCTGTCTTTTCCTTGTTTTTGAGTTTTACAGAAAAGGAATACCAAACGGAGTCCAATTGACGTGCCAATTTTTGATGATTTTTTATGGACCAAAAGAAGCCCCCGGAGTAAAATAGTTGGGCCAGAAGAGTCTCGAGCCATCCATGATGGTGGAGGGCACGTCCCCTATCTTGTGGACGACTTGGAGACCCCCCTGACGTGAGACCGACGCCAAAAATTCCTATAAATACAGAAACCCCTAGAAGGAAACCTAGATTGGGAGTTCCGCCGCCGCAAGCCTCTGTAGCCACCAAAAAACCCTCGGGAGCCCGTTCCGGCACCCTGCCGGAAGGGGAATTCATCACCGGTGGCCATCTTCATCATCTCGGCGCTCTCCATGACGAGGAGGGAGTAGTTCACCCTCGGGGTTGAGGGTATGTACCAGTAGCTATGTGTTTGATCTATCTCTCGTGTTCTCTCTATGTCATGATCTTGATGTACCGCGAGCATTGCTATTATAGTTGGAACTTATGCTGTTTCTCCCCCTCTACCTTCTTGTAATGGATTGAGTTTTCCCTTTGAAGTTATCTTATCGGATTGAGTCTTTAAGGATTTGAGAACACTTGATGTATGTCTTGCGTGGGATACCAGTGGTGACAATGTGGTATTCTATTTATTTACTTGATGTATGTTTTGGGGATCAACTTGCGGGTTCCGTGACCTTGGGAATATATGCATAGGGGTTGGCACACGTTTTCGTCTTGACTCTCTAATAGAAACTTTGGGGCACTCTTTGAAGTTCTTTGTGTTGGTTGAATAGATGAATCTGAGATTGTGTGATGCATATCGTATAATCATGCCCACAGATACTTGAGGTGACAATGGAGTATCTAGGTGACATTAGGGTTTTGGTTGATGTGTGTCTTAAGGTGTTATTCTAGTACGAACTCTAGGATAGATCGAAGGAAAGAATAACTTTGTGTTATTTTACTATGGACTCTTGAATAGATCGATCGGAAAGAATAACTTTGAGGTGGTTTCATACCCTACAATAATCTCTTCGTTTGTTCTCCGCTATTAGTGACTTTGGAGTGACTCTTTGTTGCATGTCGAGGGATTGTTATATGATCTAATTATGTTATCATTGTTGAGAGAACTTGCACTAGTGAAAGTATGAACCCTAGGCCTTGTTTTGAAGCATTGCAATATCATTTGTGCTCACTTTTATCATTAGTTACCTTGTTGTTTTTATATTTTTAGATTACAAAAACCTATATCTACCATCCATATTGCACTTGTATCACCATCTCTTCGCCGAACTAGTGTACCTATACAATTTTCCATTGTATTGGGTGTGTTGGGGACACAAGAGGCTCTTTGTTATTTGGTTGCAGGGTTGTTTGTGAGAGACCATCTTCATCCTACGTCTCCCATGGATTGATAAACCTTAGGGCATCCACTTGAGGGAAATTTGCTAGTGTCCTACAAACCTCTGCACTTGCAGGCCCAACAACGTCTACAAGAAGAAGGTTGTGTAGTAGACATCAACTATGCTCCCACCTATTGCTTCATGGCAAAAGGTGCCAAGGTACTCAAACACTCCCCCTCTGAATATAGTGAGGATTAATGACAATCTCAAATCTAGCTATTCCAAACTTGCTAAGATTGCTTTCAAACAACAAAAGGCTTTGGAAAAGGTTCAAAATCTGCTAGACAAAAGCGATGAACTGTTGAGTGAAAAAATGAATTGAACTAAAACTTTGACTGATAATCTTCAGCGACTTCAGTTCAAGTTTGATAATCTTCAAGGTCATCATAACTCTCTCTTAGTCGATCATGAGAAACTTTCTTATGAATTTCTTCAGAGAAAGCAAGATCTTGAGAAGTTAAAAGTGAGTTATGAAGATCTTCAGAAGGAAAATAATTCATTACTTTCTCAACAGATTAGTTCCGCTCAGGAAGAATTCATTCCACCATGTTTGAAATGCATTGAGCGTGAATATGCTAATTCTTCACCTGAATGTTCATCATCTCTTCGCCGAACCTAGGTAAAAACATGGTGTCCCTTGTCTCCTGTTACCATCCGCCTAGACGCACAGTTCGGGACCCCCTACCCGAGATCCGCCGGTTTTGACACCGACATTGGTGCTTTCATTGAGAGTTCCTCTGTGTCGTTACCGATAGGCTTGATGGCTTCTTCAATCAACAACAACGCCGTCCAGGGTGAGGCTTTTCTCCTCAGACAGATCTTCGTATTCGGCGGCTTCGCACTGCGGGCCAATTCACTTGGCCATCTGGAGCAGATCGAAAGCTATGCCCCTGGCCGTCAGGTCAGATTTGGAAGCCTAAACTTCACGGTGGATATCCGCGGAGACTTGATCTTTGATGGATCCAAGCCATAGCCGAGCGTGCCGCACTGTCACGATGGGCGTGGTCTAACTCTGCCGCCGGACAGAACCTTGGAGGCCGCACACGAATCCGCTCCGACCCATAGTCCGGAGCCGACTGCGCAGATCGAGGACGGGTGGCTGGACACCGCCTCGGGAGCTGCAATTTCCACGGCGATGGAGCCGAACGCTGACCTCGTCCCTTATAAAGCTCGTGACTCCGAGGTGCCGGACTCCCTGCCGGACTCCAAACCTCCTGCGCCCCTGCCAATCGAATCCGATCGGGCGCCGATCATGAAGCTCACCGCTGCGGACATCCTTCAGCACTCACCCTTTGGCGACACCCTAAATTCGCTAAAGCACCTCTCGCTATCCGGAGAGCCCTGGCCGGACTACGGCCAGGATGGTTGGGATGCGGACGACGAAGAAATTCAAAGCCCACCCACCACCCACTTTGTAGCCACTGTCAACGCTTTAACCGACATGCTAGACTATGACTCCGAAGACATCGACGGTATGGACGACGATGCCGGAGGCGATCAAGAACCAGCGCCTACAGGGCACTGGAAGACCACCCCAACGCATGACGTATATATGGTGGACACCCCAAAGGGAAGCGATAACGAGGAACAACGGGGCCAGGCAAAGGATAATCCCGCCGACAAACAACCAAAACGGCGACGCAGACGCCGCCCTAAGTCCCGCCTCGACAAAAACAGCATTCCTAATGACCCAGCAATAGAGCAGGGCAAACCAGTGGACGACGACCATGCGACCAAGCAACCATCTGAACAGGACGAATCGGATAATCAATCCATGCCCGGCAAAACCAACAGTCCAGACGACCTCACGCCGGACACACCAGCGGAGCATAAGAACCTTCACAAAAGACTCGTCGCCACTGCAAGAAGTCTAAAGAAGGAAAAACGGAAGCTCAAAACGGCGGAAGACATACTCAGAATGAGGTGGAGCAAAGTACTCAAGACCACAGACAAATATGGCAATAGCCACCAAACAAAGAGCTACCCGAAGCGCAAGCTGCTGCCAGAATTTGACGAGGAAGCCATAGAGCCCCCACAGTCAAAAAACAAAGAGGCCGCATGGCCGGATAGACAGCCAGATGACAGGCCGAAAGCGACGAGCGGCGCCGCACACAAGCCGACTCATGACCCTGGGAAAACAGATGGCCCAGCCAGGTCCATTTACGGGCCAAAAAAGAGGGCCCCAGGAAGCAACGCAACACACCAAGTGTCCGAAGACAGCGGCACACCCAAATACAGGGGCGCCGCACACCCACTATGTTTCACCGATGAGGTGCTGGATCATGAATTTCCAGCAGGGTTCAAACCCATAAACATAGAGGCATACGACGGAACAACAGACCCTGGAGTCTGGATAGAGGATTACATACTACACATACACATGGCTAAAGGAGATGATCTCCACGCCATAACATATCTACCCCTCAAGCTCAAAGGGCCAGCTCGGCATTGGCTCAAAAGCCTCCCAGAAAACACTTTTGGAAGTTGGGAAGAGCTTGAGGACGCGTTTAGAGCAAATTTTCAAGGGACTTATGTCCGCCCTCTGGATGCAGACGATCTAAGTCACATAACTCAACAGCCCGGAGAGTCAGCGTGCAAATTCTGGAACAGGTTCCTTACCAAAAAGAACCAAATAGTCGACTGTCCGGACGCTGAAGCCTTAGCAGCTTTCAAACACAACGTCCGAGACGAATGGCTCGCTAGACACCTCGGCCAAGAGAAGCCAAGGACAATGGCCGCGCTAACAAGCCTTATGACCCGCTTTTGCATGGGGGAAGACAGCTGGCTAGCAAGATGCAGCACCAGTGACCCGAGTCCATCCGAGATCAGAGATGAAAACGGAAAATCAGGGCGCAGAAAGGATCAGCGCCGGAATAAAGAAAAAATCCCAAAGAATACGGCGGTCAACGCCGGATTCAAAAGCTCGCGGCCAAACAATAAAACACTGCCTCTTAAGGACAACAGTGATGAGCTATCCAACTTAAACAAAATTTTGGATCGGATATGTCAAATCCACAGTACCCCCGGAAGGCCTGCAAACCACACCCGCCGAGATTGTTGGGTTTTTAAACAGTCCGGCAGACTCAACGCCGAACACAAGGGGCTTGACGCGCCAAGCGAGGACGATGACGAACCCCACCAGGAGAGCACCGGAAAACAAAAGACTTTCCCACAAGAAGTCAAAGCAGTAAACTCACTTCATGTGATAGTACGGAAAAACAATGCGGCACCCACTAAGATAGGTGTCACACGGTCCACCCCAGCGGAACCTCGAGATTGGATGTCAAAACCAATCACTTTTGACCACCTGGATTATTCCAGAAGTGTTCGAAATGCAGGATGGACGGCTCTGAAATTGGATCCTACAATCGACGGACTACAATTTACACAGGTCCTGATGGACGGCGGCAGCGATTTAAACCTGCTATATCCGAACACAATCCGCAAGTTGGGGATAGACCTTACTAAAATTCGACATAGCCGCACTTCCTTTAAAGGAGTAACGCCAGGCCCTTACGCCAAGTGCACAGGCTCCTTATTACTAGAAGTTGTGTTCGGGTCACCGGACAACTTCCGACGCGAAAAGCTAATCTTTCATGTCGCCCCATTCAAAAGTGGCTATCAAGCACTATTGGGACGTGAAGCTTTTGTCCGCTTTAACGCAATACCACATTACGCGTCTCTTACACTTAAAATGCCCGGTCCACGTGGCATCATTTCATTAAGAGGGTCATTCAAAGACCCCGGACACGGCTAGACGAGTCCGGCATAAATAAGCTAGGGGCTCCCTAGCCGCACACCCCTTCACAAGGGGCTGTGCATATAAGCAATAATGAGCTAATATAGGCTTAGCTTTATTAATTTATCAATATTTCAATTTTTATGCACTTTTCGCACGATTTCTTTTCAAACTAAGTTCCTCTCTTTTTACAGATGAACAACGTGCACACCCGTCCAGGATACGGCACAACGGAGACACAGGCGCAGACGTGCAGTAGGGACCCGTTGCAAGGATTCTTTTCAGATTAAGACCCTGCGTAAACCTTTTTACTGTCTCTTGTTGCTATAATCCCCTGGTTTTCATGATAACCAGAGAGGAGACTGACGTTTTGGCATCGGCCGCGTCAGAGGACCTCGCCCGTACCTGGACACTAGGGGCTTAGGGCATTGTTCTGCCCGTTATTATAAAGACCGAACACCTTAGGGAGTGTTCGGCGTCTCGAGTTAGGCCTTATATGCATCAGCTCCGAATCATGTCTTTGGTCAAATGTTGGGTTTGCCCGGCTCCTGTGTTTTGCTGCCTTACGTTCCGTATCATCGGCTAACGCGGCACCAGGAGAACTACTGCGATTGTGCCCCAGTTCGGCTGGGCGAGCACCTCAGTAGAGAAAGCCGAAAACTGACTGTCATGATACAGCGAGAGACTGGTCAACCACTCGATCGACCACAGGAATGTTTAGAATTCCTCCGCTTTGACGAAGGACCGTTTCCCGGTCAGGCACATACGCGCCCCGAATTCGAATAGCGCGGTGCCCCCAGGGGCTATATCGTAGCCCCACCCTCGAACTCCCATGGCTAAGTGAAAGTGATAAAGCATTATAGTCCGGTTGCCTCGTTTGCTACGCTACCACCTCCTTCACAGGACCGAGACGTCGGATTAAGTGTGAAAATGCGCTATTTTTGCGAACACCCCCGCACCTTGTGCGTGGGGGCTGAAGCCGACGACTGCCATCTTTCAGGTTATACACACGTATACATAAACGGCCGCATAGGAGATATTTCAATACTTGAACGCACAAGTATAAAAAGCGCTTACATCATAAACATTGTTTTACAAAATAAAACGTTCATTTGAACGTGACATTTTTCGAGCACTGCGACTCTATTACACGAGCACCACGCAGAACTTCCCCAAAATAGTGCTCGGCGGGTAACCGGCTCTCGTCCGAACCCTGGGTCGCAACAGCGGTGGCATCCATCTTTGTCCAGTGTGTCTTCACATGGGCGAGCGCCATCCGTGCACCCTCTATGCAGGCCGACCGCTTCATCGCCTTGATATGCGGCACCGTCCCAAGAAATTGCTGCAATAAGCCAAAATACCTCTTCGGCTTGGGCCTATCCGGCCAGACATGAGTCACGATATCCGTCATGGCAAGCCCGGACAACCTATTCAGCTCAGCCCACTCGGCCAACCGGTCGGGCAGTGGAAGTGAACGCTTCGGACTATGGAATTGAGACCAAAACAGCTCTTCCGTCTTGTGATCCTTCTGGCTCCAGAAGTGCACAACGGCATCCGCCGCACTCACTGCTAAGTCCATATAAGGATCCTCCGGACCCCACAGCTGGCCAAGTTGAGCATACTTCGGATCCGTAAACCTTCGGCGCAGCAGAAAGGGCTTGCCAGCCACAATGTATCTGGCTCGGCGCAGCTCCTCCTTTATAGCCCGCATTGCAGAACGAGCATCCTTGGCTTTGGCGGTGGCCTTCCCCAGGTCTTCTCGCCCCGCTAGGCGCTCCTTTTCAAGAGCCTCATTGCGGTCGGTAGCATCTTTTAACTTCACGGCCATTTCGGCCATCTCCTCCCTGCTTCGGCAGTGTGCAGCCCTTTCGGCTTCTAACTCTTCGGCCGCCCTCGAGGCCGCCGCATTACTCCTTCTGGCTTGCTCCTTGGCTTGAGCAAGTTTGGCCCGAAGGCTCTCCACAGCAGCGGCACCGTCTGCATTTCACACACATGTTGTAAGGCGTGGGCTTCGGCTCCCTTACTAGGTGACAGCGGAGAAAAAAGCTTACCTTGCGACTCATCAAGTAGCCTGTTGACTAGTGCGATGTCCGCATCCGCAACGTCGAGTTGCCGCTTTAGTTCAGCAACTCCATCAGTTCGGCTGGCCCCCGGACGATCCGCCACCTGCATAGGAACGGCGCAAATTGAAACCTGTGATTTTGATCCTCGGCACGCTGTCGCTTTCGACACCCTACCGAGTCTCAGGGGCTACTATCTACACAGGGTGCACTTTATGCGCAAAACTGTCAAAAAGGTGTGTCATTTTTACGTGCCTCAAACCCCACCAGCAAACTCCTGACGGCATGATGCAATCCGCTTTTGGCGAACGAAATCCTTCCAATCACCATACTCATCAATGCATGGTGATCTTCTGAGATGGACGCCCTCTCAAGCAGATCCTTCAGCTCCCCCGGCCGAACACCAGTCGGCGCCGAATTCTTTGGCTTTGCCGGGCTCGGGGATACCCTCCGTGATGACACTTCAGGCTCGTCCGCCCCATCCGACGGCGCAGCAGACGGAGGCGTCTCGCTCTCCACCATCTCCGGACGAAGGTCCCCCGAAGACGAGCTCATCTGAGAAGGTCGGAGATCTGAACTACAAGGTAAAAACTTTGGTTATCCTCAGAAGCACAAATAGGGATATCTCTTATTACTGAACTCCCTTTTTTCTACTTACGGCTCGCTGGAGGGCTGATCCTTTAGGGGAGACTGTGCGGCCGGGGCCTCCCGGACGCAGGACCCTCTGGCGAAGATTTTTCCCCCCGCTCAGGGGCTTTGGCCTCCGGGTCTTCGGAGGCGGTCCTCTTCTCCTCCTAGAGGGAGGGATTCTCGATCCCCCCTCTTTCAAGAGCCTCCTTGGAAGAGGCGGTAGCTCCTCTGTTTTCCCCTTCGCCTTCCTCTGAAGGCGCAACCTCCAGCATCCTGACCAGCACGGGATCTGGCATGGTCTCTGGGAGGGGGGTCGGACACCGTATCAGTTTTGCTTGCGCTATCCACTCCTGTTTAGAAGGAAATCGGTCAAAAGGCGAATCATAGAAAGGCAAACAAACGATATGTCCGGACTTGGAGCTACTTACTTGTGTATCCGGGCGATTGCAGCTTAGGCCGGCATCCTCGGTCAATTCCGGACACGCCTCTCGTGATCCGAAGAATAATTCGTACATCTCCACGGGTGTCATACCCATGAAGTGTTGAAGAATACGTGGTCCCTCCGGATTAAACTCCCACAGCCGAAGAGGGCGGCATTTGCAGGGCAGGAGACGCCTAATCAGCATGACCTGCATTACCACAACCAGATCGATCTCCCTCGCTTGGAGGTCTCGAATCCGGCCCTGCAGTAGGGGCACGTCCTTTGGCGGCCCCCAGTTGAGCCCTTGGTTGACCCACGACATCAACCATCATGGAGGTCCCGAGCGGAATAAGGGCGGCGGCTTCTGCCTGCTGCCCTTCGGAGCGGTGATATAGAACCACTCCTGCTGCCACAAGTAGAGCTCCTCTTGGAAGGAGCCCTCGGGCCACGGGGCATCGGCCCTCCTGCTCACGGCCGCCCCGCCGCACTCTGCTTGACGCCCCTCGATCATCTTCGGCTCCACATTGAAGGTCTTCAGCCACAGGCCGAAGTGGGGGGTGACGCGGAGGAAGGCTTCGCAGACGACAATAAATGCGGAAATATGGAGGATGGACTCCGGAGCCAAGTCGTGGAATTCCAACCCATAGTAGAACATGAGCCCTCTCACAAAAGGATCCATCGGGAAGCCTAAACCCCGACGGAGGTGGGATACAAAGACGACGTACTCGCCGGGCTCGGGGGTGGGGATGGCCTGCCCTTCGGCAGGCAACCTGTGCGAAATCTCGTAAGACAGGTACTTGGCCTCTCGCAGCTTTAGCACGTCCTCCTCCGTGACGGAGGAGGGCATCCACCGACCCTGAAGGTCGGAGCCGGACATTGTTAAAGGTCCGAAGTGCTCGAATCTGGGGCTCTGGGTGTTGGAACTTGGAGCAAGGAGAAGATTTGATGGAGGATTGAAGAAAAGAAACGAGCCCTGGTCCTATTATAAAGAGTGAGAATACCAAGAGCCGTCTCCGTGACCGTTCGGGACTCGCCTTCGATAGAGGGGGCATGGCGACGGGCGCGGTTGGGTTACCCACGTCTGTATTGATGAGAATCCCGGGATAAGGGGAACACGATCTCTGCTTCGACAAGGCATGCCAAGGAAACCGCTTCGCTAAACGCACTGAGGTGGTATAATAAAAAACGATTCAAGTAAAGGCTTGGTAGTGGCGTGACGTCATGCTACGAGATAAGTCAGCAGATTGAACTTGTGTGCATAATATTCTCTCTACGGTGGAATGTGGAATTTATTTTGCAGAGACGGACACTATCCTGGTGTTCACAATCTTCTATGAATTATTCGAAGGAGGAACCCGCCTTTCAATGCCGAACAATATGCGCGCCGGACTCATCGTCATTGAAGCCTGGTTCAGGGGCTACTGAGGGAGTCCTAGACTAGGGGGTGTCCGGACAGCCGGACTATCATCGTCAGCCGGACTCCAAGACTATGAAGACACAAGATTGAAGACTTCGTCCCATGTCCGGATGGGACTTCCCTTGGCGTGGAAGGCAACCTTGGCGACACGGATATGTAGATCTCCTACCATTGTAACCGACTCTGTGTAACCCTAGCCCTCTCCGGTGTCTATATAAATCGGAGGGTTTTAGTCCGTAGGACAAACAACCATTACAACAATCATACCATAGGCTAGCTTCTAGGGTTTAGCCTCCTTGATCTCGTGGTAGTTCCACTCTTGTACTACCCATATCATCAATATCAATCAAGCAGGAGTAGGGTTTTACCTCCATTGAGAGGGCCCGAACCTGGGTAAAAACATCGTGTCCCTTGTCTCCTGTTACCATCCGCCTAGACGCACAGTTCGGGACCCCCTACCCGAGATCCGCCGGTTTTGACACAGACAACTGGCTTCAATGCCATCTTTCTCTTACGGAGTTCGTAGAATGATGAACTCTTTGCCACCCCTCCAGATGTGGGTGGTGAAGAAAAAGAACTAATCTCTTGTGCAGGGTCAGGTCTCGAGATGAACTTAATCGTTTGAAGATTTTGCTGGAGACCTGAATATGCTTGAATGGATGCAAGCTAATCATGAAGAAATGAATTACTCATTTCTCACGTCCTCATGCTACTATAATTGTTGTACTGTTGATGAAATTCAATCTGATGAAATTGATGTCATATTCTTCACTGATGAAGTATATGGGTTCGTAAGTTGCACTAATTCTTCTGCAGGATGAACAACCTAAAGCTATTGAGCGGGTCCTCGATAGTGGATGTACAAATAGCATGACCGGTGATAGGAACTTATTGATGGACACTGCTTTATCTCCATCTCATCTGAAGCATATCACCTGCGCTGACAAAGGCAAAAGCAAGGTATTGGGTCTAGGTAGGGTTGCAATCTCAAAGGATAGACACATGGACAAAGTCATGCATGTCGAGTCCTTAGGATTCAACCTCATGTCTATCTTAATGCTTTGTGATCTTGATATGGTTTTGGTCTTTGGCAAATATCGTGACATTGTGCTAATGGAATCTAACAATTCCAAAGTCTTCGAAGGCTTTAGAAGAGGATACTTGTATATTGTTGATTTCTCTGCAGGACCACGACCTGCCACATGTATACTTGCAAAAGCTTCAGAAGGCTGGTTATGGCATCGACGACTTGGTCATGCTGGCATGAGGAACTTGCATACTCTCGTTAAGAAGAAGCATGTCATTGGCATCGAGGGTGACAAATTCCTCAAAGATCATCTTTGTGGGGCTTGTGAGGCTGGAAAGATCACCAGAGCCAAGCATCCCTCGAAGACTATCATGACCACCTCTCGTCCCTTTGAATTACTTTACATGGATCTCTTTGGCCCTACTCATTATGACACATTCACTAATGTTGCATCTTTATATGGCTTTGTCTTTGTTGATGATTATTCTCGTTACACATGGGTGCATATCATCACTTACAAAACTCAAGTGCAGGAAGTCTTCAAACGATTCTCCTCAAGAGCATCTACGAACTTCGGTGTGAAGATCAAGCATATCAGAAGTGATAATGGTACCGAGTTCAAGAATACTGGTCTTGATGACTATCTTGATGAACTTGGTATTACTCACGAGGTATCTACCCCTTATACTCCTCAGTAGAATGGTGTTGTGGAGCACAAGAACCGGACTCTTGTTGAGATGGCTCGCACTATGCTTGATGAATACAAAACACCTCCTCGTTTCTGGCTAGATGCTATTAATACTTCATGCCACATCATCAACATGGTATATCTTCACAAATTCTTCAAAAAGACCTCATATGAACTCCTCACTGGAAAGAAACCCAATGTAAGTTATTTCAAAGTCTTCAGTGCTAAATGCTGGAGTAGAGATCCTCATCATAAATCTAAATTTGCACCGAAAGCACATGAGGGTTTTATGCTTGGTTACGGAAAGGACTCGCACACCTACAGAGTCTTCAACACCTATCACCACGAGGTTGTTCAAACTATAGATGTGTAGTTCAATGAAACTAACGGCTCACAAAGAGAGCACCTACCTCCTGTGCTAGATGAAATGCACCTGAGGAATCCATCAAGTTCAAGGCTACTGAGGATGTTATTCCCACTGAAGAAGTCGTTCCAGAACGTGAAGAATATCATGCTGGTGCTACTGAAGAAAATGGCCTTGAAGAATATTTTGTGCCAAATCAAAGTCGTCAACCTGCTCATCCTCGTGTTGCAAATGAAGTGCAGATTGAGAGAAACATCGACAACATCAACACACCAAGTCCTCTCACACGCTCAAAAGCTTCACATTTGTCTAACTTTTATGGCTATTTTGCGTTTGCCTCTATCACAGAGCCCATCAAAGTTGATGAAGCATTTCTGGAGCCTGAGTGGATTGAAGCTATGCAAGAGGAATTACATCAATTCGAGCTCAATAATGTGTGGGAGCTTGTCAAGCGACCAGACCCATGCAAGCACAATATCATCGGCACAAAGTGGATCTACCGCAAAAAGCAAGATGAAAATGGCCTTGGTGAGGAATAAGGCTTGTCTTGTAGCTCAAGGCTACACACATGTTGAAGGAATTGATTTCGATGAAACTTTTGCACCTGTTGCTAGACTTGAGGCTATTCGCATATTGCTTGCTTATGCTAACCATCATAATAGGATCTTATATCAAATGGATGTGAAAAGTGCATTCCTTAATGGTAAGCTTGAGGAAGAAGTATATGTTGCTCAACCACCAGGTTTTGAGGATCCAAAACTTCCAGACCATGTCTACAGACTCAACAAGGCCCTCTATGGCCTCAAGCAAGCACCTCGGGCATGGTATGATACTTTGAAGGAATTCCTCATGAAAAAAGGCTTCAAACCCGGTTCACTTGACCCAACCCTTTTCACCAAAACCTATGATGATGAATTATTCGTGTGCCAAGTATATGTTTATGATATTATCTTTGGATGTACTTAGCAACGTTACAGTGACGAATTTGCCTATATGATGGGTGAGGAATATCAAATGTCTATGATGGGAGAATTGAAATTCTTTTAGGTCTCCAAATTCGTCAACAACGCAATGGCATATTCATATCCCAGGAGAAATACCTCAAGGATGTGTTGAGGAAATTCGGCATGCAAGATTGCAAAGGCGTCAAAATCCCTATGCCCACAAATGGTCATATATGCACCAATGAAAATGGTAAAGACTTCAATCAAAAGGTATACCGCTCCATGATTGGCTCTTTATTGTATCTATGATTGGCTCTTTATTATATGAAGAGATTCACAATAGCTCCTTGAATAAAAAGCATGATTGCAATGATTTTACTAATTCGGTTGATGTCAATTGTGCTAATAATATGCAAAACCCTAAGCTTGGGGATGCTAGTTTTGCTATGTCCACTACTCGTTGCAATGATCATGATTGGGGTGATTCTTCTTATGATCCTGAAAATTTATTTAACCCCCATGATGAATATGAGATTGATAATATTTTTTGTAATAATATTGAAAGTGGGTTTGGAAGAGTGTCAACCTTAGATCCCACATATTTTGAGAAAGTTCAGTCTTATGAACTTTTTTATAAAGGTGAGTTTGGAGAGGTCATGACTTTAGTTAATGTTAATCCCACTACTTTGGAAGAGTGTCAACTTCGCATGCATGTGGATTGTGTTGAGAATATGTTATATGATAGCTGTATCATTGAATTTGCTTATGATCCTACATGTGATTACTATGAGAGAGGAAAATATGGTTGTAGAAATTTTCATGTTACTAAATTACCTCTCTTCATGTTTAGATTGCTGTCATCTCTTTCTTCTTCCTTGCATATGCTAGTTTTTGCTTGCCTTGATAATTTGTTTGCTTATAGAATGCATGTGCATAGGAAGTATGTTAGACTTAGATGTGTTTGTCACATGCTATATTATTCTCTCTTTGTGCTTCAATTCTTCTCTTTTATGTGAGCATCATTGAAATTATCAATGCCTAGCTAAGAGCGTAAACAATAGCGCTTGTTGGGAGGCAACCCAATTTTGTTTTTGTTCTTCGCTTTTTGTTCCTGTCTAGTAATAAATAATTCATCTATCCTCTATATAGATGTGGTTTTATGTTTAGTTAGTGTTTGTGCCAAGTTAAACCTTTACGATAGCTTACGGTGATAGTTGTGTTGATCCTGCTGAAAATCAGAAACTTTTGCTCCCAGGAAAATAATTTTCATAATTCACATAAACGTGATTTTTAGCTGATTCTTTTTTATATGAATTGGTACACAAATTTCACAGGTGTTCCTAATTTTTCATAATTTTTGGAGTTACAGAAGTATTCGAGAGTTACATATTGCTACAGACTGTTCTGTTTTTGACAGATTCTGTTTTTCGCGTGTTGTTTGCTTATTTTGATGAATCTATGGGTAGTATCGGGGGGTATGAACCATGGAAAAGTTGGAATACAGTAGAATACTACACAAATATAAATAAATAATGAGTTTGCAACAGTACCTTAAAGTGGTGATTTATTTTCTTATACTAACAGAGCTCATGACATGTTCTGTTGAGTTTTGTGTTGTGAAGTTTTCAAGTTTTGGGTAAGGATTTGATGGACTATGGAATAAGGAGTGGTAAGAGCCTAAGCTTCGGGATGCCCAAGGCACCCCAAGGTAATATTCAAGGACAACCAAAAGCCTAAGCTTGTGGATGCCCCGGAAGGCATCCCCTCTTTCGTCTTCATCTATCGGTAACTTTACTTGAGGCTATATTTTTGTTCACCACATGATATGTGTTTTGCTTAGAGCATCTTGTATGATTTGAGTCTTACCTTTTTAGTTTTCCACAATCATCCTTGCTGTACACATCTTTTGAGAGAGACATGCATGAATTGTGATTTATTAGAATACTCTATGTGCTTCACTTATATCTTTTGAGCTAAGCAATATTGCTCTAATACTTCACTTATATCTTTTTAGAGCACGGCGGTGGCTTTATTTTATAGAAATTGATGAACTCTCATGCTTCACTTATATTAATTTGAGAGTCTTTTAGAACAGCATGGTAATTTGCATTGGTTATAAAGTTAGTCCTAATATGATAGGCATCCAAGAGGGATATAATAAAAACTTTCATATAAAGTGCATTGAATACTATGAGAAGTTTCATTCTTTATGATTGTTTTGAGATATGAAGATGGTGATATTAGAGTCATGCTAGTGAGTAGTTGTGAATTTGAGAGATACTTCTTTTAAAATTTGTGATTCCCGTAGCATGCACGTATGGTGAACCGTTATGTGATGAAGTCGGAACATGATTTATTTTTTGATTGTCTTCCTTATGAGTGGTGGTCGGGGACGAGCGATGGTCTTTTCCTACCAATCTATCCCCCCTAGGAACATGCGTGTAGTATTTCGTTCAATGACTAATAGATGTTTGCAATAAGTATGTGAGGTCTTTTTGACTAATGTTGAGTCCATGGATTATACGCACTCTCACCCTTCCACCATTGCTAGCCTCTCTTGTGTCGCGCAGCTTTCGCCGGTACCATACACCCACCATATACCTTCATCCACCATACCTACCTATTATGGCATTTCCATAGTCATTCCGAGATATATTGCCATGCAACTTTCCACCGTTCCGTTTATTATGACACGCTTCATCATTGTCATATTGCTTTGCATGATCATATAGTTGACATGTATTTGTGGCAAAGCTATCTTTCATACATGTCACTCTTGATTCATTGCACATCCCGATACACCGCCAGAGGCATTCACATAGAGTCATATTTTGTTGTAATTCTTGAGTTGTAAGTAAATAAAAGTGTGATGATCTTCATTATTAGAGCATTGTCCCATGTGAGGAAAGGATGACGGAGGCTATGATTCCCCCACAAGTCGGGATGAGACTCCTGACGAAAAAATAAAGAGAAAAAAACAGAGAAAAGGAAAAAAAGAAAAAGGAAAGAAAAAGAAAGAAGAAAAAAGAAAAAATGAGAGAAAAAGAGAGAAGGGGCAATGTTACTATCCTTTTTCCACACTTGTGCTTCAAAGTAGCACCATGATCTTCATGATAGAGAGTCTCCTATTTTATAACTTTCATATACTAGTGGGAATTTTTCATTATAGAACTTGGCTTGTATATTCCAATGATGGGCTTCCTCAAATTTCCCTAGGTCTTCGTGAGCAAGCAAGTTGGATGCACACCCACATAGTTTCTTTTTGAGCTTTCATACACTTATAGCTCTAGTGCATCCGTTGCATGGCAATCCCTACTCACTCACATTGATATCTATTGATGGGCATCTCCATAGCCCATTGATACGCCTAGTTGATGTGAGACTATCTTCCTCCTTTTTGTCTTCTCCACAACCACCATATTCTCTTCCACCATAGTGATATATCCATGGCTCATGCTCATGTATTGTGTGAAGGTTGAAAAAGTTTGAGAACATCAAAGTATGAAACAATTGCTTGGCTTGTCATCAGGGTTGTGCATGCTTTAAATATTTTGTGTGATGAAGATAGAGCATAGCCAGACTATATGGTTTTGTAGGGATAGATTTCTTTGGCCATGTTATTTTGAGAAGATATGATTGCTTTATTAGTATGCTTGAAGTATTATTGTTTTTATGTCAATAGTAAACTGTTGTTTTGAATCTTTTGGATCTAAACATTCATGCCACAATAAAGAGAATTACATGAATAAATATGTTAGGTAGCATTCCACATCAAAAATACTGTTTTTATCATTAACCTACTCGAGGACAAGCAGGAATTAAGCTTGGGGATGCTTGATACGTCTCCAATGTATCTATAATTTTTTATTGTTCCATGCTATTATATTATCTGTTTTGGATGTTTTATATGCATTAATATGCAATTTTATATTATTTTTGGGACTAACCTATTAAGCAAGAGCCCAGTGCCGGTTTCTTTTTTTTTGCCTATTTTAGAGTTTCGTAGAAAAGGAATACCAAACGGAGTCCAAACGGAATGGAATTTTCACGATGATCTTTCTTGGACCAGAAGCAAACCAAGAGACTTGGAGATGAAGTCGGAGACTCAACGAGGTGGCCATGAGGGTGGAGGGCATGCCCCCTACCTCGTGGGCCCCTCGGAGCTCTCCTGACCTAGTTCCTTCGCCAATATATTCTCTTATACCCCAAAAACACCAGGGGAAGCCACGAAAACACTTTTCCACCGCCGCAACCTTCTGTACCTGTGAGATCCCGTCTAGGGCCTTTCCCGGCGTCCTGACAGAGGGGCATTCGGTCACTAAGGGCTTCTACATCAACACCATTACCCTTCCGGCGAAGCGTGAGTAGTTTACCATCGACCTATATGGGTCCATAGCTAGTAACTAGATGGCTTCTTCTCTATCTTTGATTCTCAATACCTATTCTCCTCGATGTTCTTGGAGATCTATTCGATGTAATACTCTTTTGTGGTGTGTTTGTCGAGATCCGATGAATTGTGGATTTATGATCAGATTATCTATGAATATTATTTGAGTCTTCTCTGAATTCTTATATGCATGATTTGAAATCTTTGCAAGTCTCTTCGAATTATTGGTTTAGTTTGGCCTACTAGATTAGTTTTTCTTGCGATGGGAGAAGTGCTTAGCTTTGGGTTCAAACTTGCGGTGTCCTTTCCCAATGATAGTAGGGGCAGCAAGGCATGTATTGTACTGTTGCCATCAAGGATAAAAAGATGGGGTTTTCATCATATTGCTTGAGTTAATTCCTCTACATCATGTCATCTTACCTAATGCGTTACTCCGTTCTTTATGAACTTAATACTCTAGATCCATGCTGGAGAGCGGTCGATGTGTGGAGTTATAGTAGTAGATGCAGAATCCTTTCAGTCTACTTGACACGGACGTGATGCCTATATTCATGATCATTGCCTTAGATATTGTCATAATTATGCGCTCTTCTATCAATTGCTCGGCAGTAATTTGTTCACCCACCGTAATATTTACTATCTTGAGAGAAGCCACTAGTGAACCTATGGCCCCCAGGTCTATTTTACATCATATTAGTTTCCCGTCAACTTGCCAATTTTTGTTGCCGTTTCTTTAATTTGCAATCTTTACTTTCCAATCTATAAACCAAAAATACAAAAAATATTTACTTTGCCATTTATCTATCTCTATCAGATCTCACTTTTGCATGTAATCGTGAAGGGATTTTCAACCCCTTTATCGCGTTGGGTGCAAGTTTCTTGATTGTTTGTGTAGGTATTCGGTGACTTGTGCGTTATATCCTACTGGATTAATACCTTGGTTCTCAAACGGAGGGAAATACTTTATATACTTTGCTGCATCACCCTTTCCTCTTCAAGGGAAAAACCAACGCAAGCTCAAGAGGTAGCATCCGCTGACGTCGGTTGTCAGCCGACTCGGCCGTGAGCACCTGGTCAGTGGTCGCGACAAGGCGGTTGTCCTAGCGGGGGGGCTGCTCGCCCTTTCGCTTGTTGTTCTGCTGGTTGTTCTGGCGGGCGCCCTTGCCTTCCGGCTTGGGAGCTGGCGCCGGCAACGCCTTGCCGGCGTCATCCAATACCAATTGGATCTTCATGGCGGAGTCGGCATTGGCGTACTTGTCCATCGTGACCATGAGCGCGGCCATGGTGGTAGGCACAGAGTGCAGAAGCTTGTGCTTGAGCAGGGTGCCGTCTCGGGAGCCGTTTGTGAAGTACTGGATGGCTTGAACTTTGTGGACCCCTTCGTAGCTGTTCCGGAGCTCAGTCCAGCGGGCAAGGTACTACCGCCCAGTCTCGTTTGGCCCTTGGACACACATGGTGAGCTGGCTGGGACGGTCGGTTGCTTGTAGGTGCCGATAAAGTTGCGCACGAAGGTCTGCTCGAAGTCAACCCATGAGTTGACGCTGCCGGCCGGCAAGCTGTTTAGCCATGTCCGGGCCGAGCCCTGGAGCATGAGCGGGGCATAGCGCATGGCCAAGCGCCGATTGCCGCCCGCGATGCTCATGGCGGTGGTGTAGTCAGTCAGCCAGTCTTCCGGCTTGACGGTCCCGTTATACTTGGGGGTATCCCGGGGGAGCGTGAACCCTTTGTGGAAGGGCTCATCCCGGATGGGCGGGCCGAAGCAAGATGGAACGACCATGTTGTCCTCCCCTAGCTTGAGGGAGAGGGCGAGCTGGTCGATGCAGTGACAAGCGTCATTGTTGTCGAGGTCGCATGGGCCCAACTGGCTTGCGACCGGGCCATGGGGGGCGGGTCGGTCGAAGCTGGACGGCCACGCCGGCCCGATGGCGGGGCAAGGTCTTGTCGACGCCGGCCCTCTGGAGCCGGCTCGTTGCCCAGGTCATCGCCAGCCGTCAGGGCATAGTTGCGCCGGGTTCGCGTCTGGACGATTGAGCTTCGCTGGGGCGAGGGGAGGACGCCATGTTCCGCTGCTCGGGGTCTTTGGTGTGGTGCGACTCAGATGCTGCGGGAGCGTCAAGACGGACTTGTTGCGTGTTTGCTGCGGTGAGAAGTTCATGCATGCGCTGCAGGCACTCCTGCAGCTCCTCGCTTTGCAGGCTCTCCTCGCCTACCACGGCCGCCTCCGCGGCGCACATGTTCTTGACGGGGCTGTAGTACATGGGTGGGACCGCGCCTAGAGCACGACCGAAAGGGCCACCAAGCGCCCGCACCTCGGCGCCCCGGCCGGATTCTACCACGGCTAGC
This sequence comes from Triticum aestivum, assembly GCF_018294505.1. Classification (NCBI taxonomy): domain Eukaryota; kingdom Viridiplantae; phylum Streptophyta; class Magnoliopsida; order Poales; family Poaceae; genus Triticum; species Triticum aestivum. The sequence goes on along the minus strand of NC_057810.1, from coordinate 225,321,316 downwards.
GTGAAGCCGTACACGGCGTCACGCTCCTACTGAATAGCCTCCAACCGGCGATGTGTGGCGGCAAGTGCCGTGGCCTCCTCCAGCAGACGCATGAGCTCCTCGTCGAGCTGAGCCCTGGCCTAAGTGGTGTTGACGTCGTTCGCAATGGGAATGCTAAGGTTTTGCAACATGGCGCGCAATGGGTTGGCCGTGCTAGCGCGTTCCGTCGTGCTCCTGGTGGCGGCAGCCTTCTTCGCGACGCTGGACAAACTGGAGCCAGAGCCGGTGACGAGTACCTCCGCACGGGTGTAGAGGTCCGCCACATCGTTGGAGATGCTGCAATAGAGGGGAACGGGCGAGTCGGTGATGTTGAGCACCTAGCTGGGGTACTCGTCGGGGTCGAGCACGCCTGAAATGTGGAGCGCGCTGTGATAACCCACAAGTGTAGGGGATCGCAACAGCTTTCGAGGGTAAAGTATTCAACCCAAATTTATTGATTCGACATAAGGGGAGCCAAAGAATATTCTTGAGTATTATCGGTTGAGTTGTCAATTCAACCACACCTGGATAACTTAGTATCTGCAGCAAAGTATTTAGTAGCAAAAGTGGTATGATAATAAAAGTAACGGTAGCAAAAGTAAAGATAATTGTTTTGGGTTTTTGTAGTAGTTGTAACAGTAGCAACGGAAAAGTAAATAAGCGAAGAACAATATGTGAAAAGCTCGTAGGCAATGGATCAGTGATGGATAATTATGTCGGATGCGATTCCTCATGTAATAGCTATAACATAGGGTGACACGGAACTAGCTCCAATTCATCAATGTAATGTAGGCATGTATTCCGTAAATAGTCATACGTGCTTATGGAAAAGAACTTGCATGACATCTTTTGTCCTCCCCTCCCGTGGCAGCGGGGTCCTAGTGGAAATTAAGGGATATTAAGGCCTCCTTTTAATAGAGAACCGGAACAAAGCATTAGCACATAGTGAATACATGAACTCCTCAACACGGAGAAGTATCCCGATTATTGTCACTTCAGGGTTGTCGGATCATAACACATAATAGGTGACTATAGACTTGCAAGATAGGATCAAGAACACACATATATTCATGAAAACATAATAGGTTCAGATCTGAAATCATGGCACTCGGGCCCTAGTGACAAGCATTAAGCATAGCAAAGTCATAGCAACATCAATCTTAGAACATAGTGGATACTAGGGATCAAACCCTAATAAAACTAACTTGATTACATGGTAAATCTCATCCAACCCATCACCGTCCAGCAAGCCTACGATGGAATTACTCACGTCGGCGGTGAGCATCATGAAATTGGTGATGGAGGATGGTTGATGATGATGACAGCGACGAATCCCCCTCTCCGGAGCCCCGAACGGACTCCAGATCAGCCCTCTCGAGAGAGATTAGGGCTTGGCGGCGGCTCCTTGTCGTAAAACGTGATGACACTTTCTCTCTGATTTTTTTCTCCCCGAACGTGAATATATGAAATTGGAGTTGAGGTCGGTGGAGGTCCAGGGGGCCCACGAGATAGGGGGCGCGCCCTATGGGGGAGCATCCCCCTGTCTCGTGGACAGGGTGTGGGCCCCCTGGTGTATTTCTTTCGCCCAAAAATTCTTATTAATTCCAAAAAGTGCCTCCGTGGATTTCCAGGACATTTTGAGAACTTTTCTTTTCTACACATAAAATAACATCATGGCAGTTCTACTGAAAACAGCGTCAGTCCGGGTTAGTTTCATTCAAATCAAGCAAGTTAGAGTCGAAAACAAGGGAAAAAGTGTTTGAAAAAGTAGATACGTTGGAGACGTATCACGCCAAAGGGACGATAAGCGAGATGGCCAAGCTGGCCGGTGCCGCATCGGGCGCAGGGACTGTGCAGTGCATGAAGTGTTTGCCAAAGTCGATGGAGGGCCCCGTCTAGAACGTGTCTCCGGCCGGGACCTCAAGCTGCCCCATGGTGGGCACCAACTGTCATGGTGAGCTCACGACAGATTC